>NW_026872007.1:5000-268193 GCF_033458585.1 Syngnathus typhle | reverse complement strand
TGAATTTCAAGAAAATCTTCCGCCTTACCTTTCATGTTAGGCATAATTAATAGATTGGTGTCAGTTCAGATGGCCCCAGGCATTATTCACCCCGCCTTAGGTCACCTCCGCTGGGTGAAAAGAGCAAGAATTCCAAATCTGAGAGAAATTAAAAAACGGATATTTCTGATGCATGTCCTGAGTTTTGTTGATATACAGCATAAGTCGAATCTTAGCTCAATATACATCATGAATAGACAAATAATTTGTATTTTCAAAGCTTTTAATCAATCAGACCTTATGGGTCAGTGAACCCAATTTCATAGAATAGTGCAAACATTGTGTTGGGAAAAAAAGGTGTTCAAAATAAACATCTTCTATAACACCACACCGCTTCTGATTTGTGAAACCTTGACTCTATTTGTGAAAATGTAAATCTGAGTTGGCTTCTCCATCGCAAGAGCAATTCCACATGGTTTTTGGTATCCAGACCACATTAGTCAAGATCCTGATCAAAAACTACAATACTTAAACTCAATTCAAATCTCAATTTAAATATTCTAGACTGCATGAAGATTAATTAAAACACAGTTTCTGAAAAATAATTTTATGACATTTTTGCAAATTAGGTTCACTTATGACATCTTTGGGATCCAGACCACATTTCACGAGAGAAAAAGAGAGAAAAATAAATAGATAAATAAATGCAAGAATTACAGTGATGGCTCATAAATGTAATACGGAATATTATTGTTAAATATATGGTGTTTAATACTTTTAACAGTGAGAAAAAGTACTCTTTACCAAAAATAAACGCAAGAATTACATTGATTGCTCGTATATGTGCATTACGGTATATTACTGTTAAATTTATGGTGTTTTATACTTTTAACAGTGAGAAAAAGTATTTTGTACATAGAATAAATGCAAAAATTTCATTGATTGCTCGTATACGGTGTGGGACGTGTTCTGTGAGGACTACGGGGACGACATCGACGGTCTCACCAGCTGTGTCACGGACTACATTAACTTTTGTGTAGACTCCACCATACCCACCAAAACAGTCAGAGTTTTTGCAAACAGCAAACCTTGGATCACCCCTGAGATCAAAGACCTGCTCAGGGACAAAAGGAGGGTCTTTAAATCGGGAGACAGGGACCTACTGAAAACGGTGCAGAGGGACTTGAGGAAGAAGATCAGGGAGGGGAAGAGCAACTACAGGAGGAGGATGGAAGACCAACTGCAGCGGGACAACGTCAGCGGGGTCTGGAGGAGCCTGAACACCATCTCAGGACGTAGCAACTCCAGACCTGCGCTGGACAGGGATCAGGAGTGGGTGAATGACCTGAACCGGTTCTTCAACCGTTTTGAACAAACATCCACTCCTCCCCCCACCCCGACTGGAGCCTCTTCTACTCCGAGGACTCTCACCTCAACCCCGCCCCCTGCTACACCCCCTCCAAGACCCCCCAGCCCATTCTCAACTCCACCGAACCCACCAAGCATCCCCCCCAAAGGAGCTGGTGGTGGACTTCCGCCGGCGCAAAGTCTCCCCCTCGTCGATGAACATCCAGGGAACGGACATAGAGATTGTGGACTCTTACAAGTTCCTGGGTGTTCACCTGAACAATAAACTGGACTGGGGCCCTATACAAGAAGGGCCAAAGCAGACTCCACCTGCTGCGCAGACTGAGGTCCTTCGGAGTGAGGGACGGCCTCCTGAGGACCTTCTATGACTCTGTAGTGGCGTCCGCCATTTTTTATGGGGTGGTCTGCTGGAGCAGCGGCATCACTGCAGCGGAGAGGAAGAGGCTGGACAAGGTGGTGAAGAAAGTCGACGCTGTCCTGGGCTGCAGTCTGGACCGGGTGGAGGCGGTGGGGGAGAGGAGGATGGTGGCTAAGCTGTCCTCCATCATGGACAATGTCTTCCACCCCCTTCATGAGACTGTCAGAGCCCTGGAGAGCTCCATCAGTGACCGGCTTCGTCACCCACGATGCACCACCGAGAGGCATCGCAGGTCCTTCCTCCCTGCTGCCATCAGACTGTACAACCAGGCCGATCACCGTAGCTAACGGACAAAATAACGTGCAATAACCATATGTGCAATCACACTATGTGCAATATCTGTCTACCTCACACTCTTTTACCTGCTTTCTTTGCACTGTTTTTTGCACTATTTTTTTTTATCTAATATTTTTTTTATCTCCACTGCATATTGTGTATTTTGTATACACTGTCCATATTTTTTTAATTATATATACCTTCTACTTCTTTAAAATCTTTTACCCCCTTCCCCGCATGCGTGTGTGTGTGTATATGTTAATGTGTACTGCTGCTAACATAGGAGTTTCCCCATTGAGGGAATAATAAAGGATTATCTTATCTTATCTTATATGTATATCACGGTAAATTATTTTTAAATGTATGGTGTTTTATCCTTTTAACAGTGAGAAAAAGTATTTTGTACATAGAATAAATGCAAGAATTACATTGATTGCTCCAATATGTATATTACGGTATATTATTGTTAAATTTTTGGTGTTTAATACTTTTAACAGTGAGAAAAAGTATTCTGTTCATAGAATAAATGCAAAGATGACTGTGATGGCTCGTATATGTATATTACGGTATATATTTTTTGATTTTATGGTGTTTATTACTTTTAACAGTGAGAAAAAGTATTCTTTACAAAAAACAAATACAAGAATTACAGTAATGGCTCGTATATGTATATTACGGTATATTATTGTCAAATTAATGGTGTTTAATACTTTTAACAGTGAGAAAAAGTATTTTGTACATAGAATAAATGCAAAAATTACTGTGGTGGCTCGTATATGTATAATACGGTATATTTTTGTTAGCGATACAATGTTTAGTACGTTTAACAGTGAGAAAAAGTATTTTGTACATAGAATAAATGCAAAAATTACTGTTGTGGCTCGTATATGTATAATACGGTATATTTTTGTTAGAAATACAATGTTTAGTACGTTTAACAGTGAGAAAAAGTATTTCGTACATAGAATAAATGCAAAAATTACTGTGGTGGCTCGTATATGTATAAGACGGTATATTATTGTTAGAGATACAATGTTTAGTACGTTTAACAGTGAAAAAAAGTTTCTTTCACAAAATATTTATGCAAAAATTACAGTGAGGGCTTGTATATATATTACGGTATATCTTTGATAGAAATACGGTGTTTGATACATTTAACAGTGAGTAAATAGATATTTTACAAAAAATAAATATAAAAATTACAGTGATGGCTTGTATATATTACGGTATATTTTTGTTACAAACACGGTGTTAGTGTATTTTACAGTGGAGCAATGTATTTTCCCCCCCAAAAAACTGTCAAAAATACTGTTTTAACTGATGTATACATTTACATTGTTTCACTGTTACTTAAACTGAATTAAACCATTTACCGTTTTGCGGTCTTTTACTGTCACGGTTTAGCAGTTTTTCACCGTAAAATCTACTGACATTTTTTACAGTGTAGAGCACCCGAGAGCGTTTTTTTCGATGCCAACCTAACCAGAGTGACGGGAGCGGCACAATTCAGAAAAAGTGCTCAGCTCGCCGAGAAAATGCGATTTAAGCAATAAAATTAAAAATGCTTATAAAACATAAACCAAACGTTGGAAGTGGTCATTTCTTCATGCGCAGCTCGGCACTCTAAAGCACCCGAGAGCGTTTTTTTCGATGCCAACCTAACCAGAGTTACGGGAGCGGCACAATTCAGAAAAAGCGCTCAGCTCGCCGAGAAAATGCGATTTAAGCAATAAAATTAAAAATGCTTATAAAACATAAACCAAACGTTGGAGGTGGTCATTTCTTCATGCGCAGTGATAAACTCGGCACTCTTAAGCACCCGAGAGCGTTTTTTTCTATGCCAACCTAACCAGAGTGACGGGAGCGGCACAATTCAGAAAAAGCGCTCAGCTCGCCGAGAAAATGCGATTTAAGCAATAAAATTAAAAATGCTTATAAAACATAAACCAAACGTTGGAGGTGGTCATTTCTTCATGCGCAGTGAATAACTCGGCACTCTAAAGCACCCGAGAGCGTTTTTTTCGATGCCAAGTGACGGGAGCGGCACAATTCAGAAAAAGTGCTCAGCTCGCCGAGAAAATGCGATTTAAGCAATAAAATTAAAAATGCTTATAAAACATAAACCAAACGTTGGAGGTGGTCATTTCTTAATGCGCAGTAATAAACTCGGCACTCTAAAGCACCCGAGAGCGTTTTTTTCGATGCCAACCTAACCAGAGTGACGGGAGCGGCACAATTCAGAAAAAGCGCTCAGCTCGCCGAGAAAATGCGAATTAAGCAATAAAATTAAAAATGCTTATAAAACATAAACCAAACGTTGGAGGTGGTCATTTCTTAATGCGCAGTAATAAACTCGGCACTCTAAAGCACCCGAGAGCGTTTTTTTCGATGCCAACCTAACCAGAGTGACGGGAGCGGCACAATTCAGAAAAAGTGCTCAGCTCGCCGAGAAAATGCGATTTAAGCAATAAAATTAAAAATGCTTATAAAACATAAACCAAACGTTGGAGGTGGTCATTTCTTAATGCGCAGTAATAAACTCGGCACTCTAAAGCACCCGAGAGCGTTTTTTTCGATGCCAACCTAACCAGAGTGACGGGAGCGGCACAATTCAGAAAAAGCGCTCAGCTCGCCGAGAAAATGCGATTTAAGCAATAAAATTAAAAACGTCATTTTACGTTGGCATAAAATTTATTTATTGCATAATAAAGTGCTTTTATTGCAAAAGTATTATTGCTACTATTACTTGTAGGAGACAGTGTTGAACCTGATGCTTGGCATCTGGATGCTCCTGACCAGTCAAGGTCCAGTCACATCTGTGCATGGGTGCAGGGGGGGTCCAAGTACTGGTCAGGAGCGAAAAAAACGCTCTCGGGTGCTTTAGAGTGCCGAGTTTATTACTGCGCATTAAGAAATGACCACCTCCAACGTTTGGTTTATGTTTAATAAGCATTTTTAATTTTATTGCTTAAATCGCATTTTCTCAGCGAGCTGAGCACTTTTTCTGAATTGTGCCGCTCCCGTCACTCTGGTTAGGTTGGCATCGAAAAAAACGCTCTCGGGTGCTTTAGAGTGCCGAGTTTATTACTGCGCATTAAGAAATGACCACCTCCAAAGTTTGGTTTATGTTTTATAAGCATTTTTAATTTTATTGCTTAAATCGCATTTTCTCGGCGAGCTGAGCGCTTTTTCTGAATTGTGCCGCTCCCGTCACTCTGGTTAGGTTGGCATCGAAAAAAACGCTCTCGGGTGCTTTAGAGTGCCGAGTTTATCACTGCGCATGAAGAAATGACCACCTCCAACGTTTGGTTTATGTTTTATAAGCATTTTTAATTTTATTGCTTAAATCGCATTTTCTCGGCGAGCTGAGCGCTTTTTCTGAATTGTGCCGCTCCCGTAACTCTGGTTAGGTTGGCATCGAAAAAAACGCTCTCGGGTGCTTTAGAGTGCCGAGTTTATTACTGCGCATTAAGAAATGACCACCTCCAACGTTTGGTTTATGTTTAATAAGCATTTTTAATTTTATTGCTTAAATCGCATTTTCTCGGCGAGCTGAGCACTTTTTCTGAATTGTGCCGCTCCCGTCACTCTGGTTAGGTTGGCATCGAAAAAAACGCTCTCGGGTGCTTTAGAGTGCCGAGTTTATTACTGCGCATTAAGAAATGACCACCTCCAACGTTTGGTTTATGTTTTATAAGCATTTTTAATTTTATTGCTTAAATCGCATTTTCTCGGCGAGCTGAGCACTTTTTCTGAATTGTGCCGCTCCCGTCACTCTGGTTAGGTTGGCATTGAAAAAAACGCTCTCGGGTGCTTTAGAGTGCCGAGTTTATTACTGCGCATTAAGAAATGACCACCTCCAACGTTTGGTTTATGTTTTATAAGCATTTTTAATTTTATTGCTTAAATCGCATTTTCTCGGCGAGCTGAGCACTTTTTCTGAATTGTGCCGCTCCCGTCACTAAGCATCGAAAAAAACGCTCTCGGGTGCTTTAGAGTGCCGAGTTTATCACTGCGCATGAAGAAATGACCACCTCCAACGTTTGGTTTATGTTTTATATGCATTTTTAATTTTATTGCTTAAATCGCATTTTCTCGGCGAGCTGAGCGCTTTTTCTGAATTGTGCCGCTCCCGTAACTCTGGTTAGGTTGGCATCGAAAAAAACGCTCTCGGGTGCTCTAGAGTGCCGAGTTTATTACTGCGCATTAAGAAATGACCACCTCCAACGTTTGGTTTATGTTTTATAATTATTTTTAATTTTATTGCTTAAATCGCATTTTCTCGGCGAGCTGAGCACTTTTTCTGAATTGTGCCGCTCCCGTCACTCTGGTTAGGTTGGCATCGAAAAAAACGCTCTCGGGTGCTTTAGAGTGCCGAGTTTATCACTGCGCATGAAGAAATGACCACCTCCAACGTTTGGTTTATGTTTTATAAGCATTTTTAATTTTATTGCTTAAATCGCATTTTCTCGGCGAGCTGAGCGCTTTTTCTGAATTGTGCCGCTCCCGTCACTCTGGTTAGGTTGGCATCGAAAAAAACGCTCTCGGGTGCTTTAGAGTGCCGAGTTATTCACTGCGCATGAAGAAATGACCACCTCCAATGTTTGGTTTATGTTTAATAAGCATTTTTAATTTTATTGCTTAAATCGCATTTTCTCGGCGAGCTGAGCGCTTTTTCTGAATTGTGCCGCTCCCGTCACTCTGGTTAGGTTGGCATCGAAAAAAACGCTCTCGGGTGCTTTAGAGTGCCGAGTTATTCACTGCGCATGAAGAAATGACCACCTCCAACGTTTGGTTTATGTTTAATAAGCATTTTTAATTTTATTGCTTAAATCGCATTTTCTCGGCGAGCTGAGCGCTTTTTCTGAATTGTGCCGCTCCCGTCACTCTGGTTAGGTTGGCATCGAAAAAAACGCTCTCGGGTGCTTTAGAGTGCCGAGTTTATTACTGCGCATTAAGAAATGACCACCTCCAACGTTTGGTTTATGTTTTATAAGCATTTTTAATTTTATTGCTTAAATCGCATTTTCTCGGCGAGCTGAGCACTTTTTCTGAATTGTGCCGCTCCCGTCACTCTGGTTAGGTTGGCATCGAAAAAAACGCTCTCGGGTGCTTTAGAGTGCCGAGTTTATTACTGCGCATTAAGAAATGACCACCTCCAACGTTTGGTTTATGTTTTATAAGCATTTTTAATTTTATTGCTTAATTCGCATTTTCTCGGCGAGCTGAGCGCTTTTTCTGAATTGTGCCGCTCCCGTCACTCTGGTTAGGTTGGCATCGAAAAAAACGCTCTCGGGTGCTTTAGAGTGCCGAGTTTATTACTGCGCATTAAGAAATGACCACCTCCAACGTTTGGTTTATGTTTTATAAGCATTTTTAATTTTATTGCTTAAATCGCATTTTCTCGGCGAGCTGAGCACTTTTTCTGAATTGTGCCGCTCCCGTCACTTGGCATCGAAAAAAACGCTCTCGGGTGCTTTAGAGTGCCGAGTTATTCACTGCGCATGAAGAAATGACCACCTCCAACGTTTGGTTTATGTTTTATAAGCATTTTTAATTTTATTGCTTAAATCGCATTTTCTCGGCGAGCTGAGCGCTTTTTCTGAATTGTGCCGCTCCCGTCACTCTGGTTAGGTTGGCATAGAAAAAAACGCTCTCGGGTGCTTAAGAGTGCCGAGTTTATCACTGCGCATGAAGAAATGACCACCTCCAACGTTTGGTTTATGTTTTATAAGCATTTTTAATTTTATTGCTTAAATCGCATTTTCTCGGCGAGCTGAGCGCTTTTTCTGAATTGTGCCGCTCCCGTAACTCTGGTTAGGTTGGCATCGAAAAAAACGCTCTCGGGTGCTTTAGAGTGCCGAGCTGCGCATGAAGAAATGACCACTTCCAACGTTTGGTTTATGTTTTATAAGCATTTTTAATTTTATTGCTTAAATCGCATTTTCTCGGCGAGCTGAGCACTTTTTCTGAATTGTGCCGCTCCCGTCACTCTGGTTAGGTTGGCATCGAAAAAAACGCTCTCGGGTGCTCTAGAGTGCCGAGTTTATTACTGCGCATTAAGAAATGACCACCTCCAACGTTTGGTTTATGTTTTATAAGCATTTTTAATTTTATTGCTTAAATCGCATTTTCTCGGCGAGCTGAGCACTTTTTCTGAATTGTGCCGCTCCCGTCACTCTGGTTAGGTTGGCATCGAAAAAAATGCTCTCGGGTGCTTTAGAGTGCCGAGTTTATTACTGCGCATTAAGAAATGGCCACCTCCAACTTTTGGTTTATGTTTTATAAGCATTTTTAATTTTATTGCTTAAATCGCATTTTCTCGGCGAGCTGAGCACTTTTTCTGAATTGTGCCGCTCCCGTCACTCTGGTTAGGTTGGCATCGAAAAAAACGCTCTCGGGTGCTTTAGAGTGCCGAGTTTATTACTGCGCATTAAGAAAAGACCACCTCCAACGTTTGGTTTATGTTTTATAAGCATTTTTAATTTTATTGCTTAATTCGCATTTTCTCGGCGAGCTGAGCGCTTTTTCTGAATTGTGCCGCTCCCGTCACTCTGGTTAGGTTGGCATCGAAAAAAACGCTCTCGGGTGCTTTAGAGTGCCGAGTTTATTACTGCGCATTAAGAAATGACCACCTCCAACGTTTGGTTTATGTTTTATAAGCATTTTTAATTTTATTGCTTAATTCGCATTTTCTCGGCGAGCTGAGCACTTTTTCTGAATTGTGCCGCTCCCGTCACTTGGCATCGAAAAAAACGCTCTCGGGTGCTTTAGAGTGCCGAGTTATTCACTGCGCATGAAGAAATGACCACCTCCAACGTTTGGTTTATGTTTTATAAGCATTTTTAATTTTATTGCTTAAATCGCATTTTCTCGGCGAGCTGAGCGCTTTTTCTGAATTGTGCCGCTCCCGTCACTCTGGTTAGGTTGGCATCGAAAAAAACGCTCTCGGGTGCTTTAGAGTGCTGAGTTTATTACTGCGCATTAGGAAATGACCACCTCCAACGTTTGGTTTATGTTTTATAAGCATTTTTAATTTTATTGCTTAAATCGCATCTTCTCGGCGAGCTGAGCGCTTTTTCTGAATTGTGCCGCTCCCGTCACTCTGGTTAGGTTGGCATCGAAAAAAACGCTCTCGGGTGCTTTAGAGTGCCGAGTTTATTACTGCGCATTAAGAAATGACCACCTCCAACGTTTGGTTTATGTTTTATAAGCATTTTTAATTTTATTGCTTAAATCGCATTTTCTCGGCGAGCTGAGCACTTTTTCTGAATTGTGCCGCTCCCGTCACTCTGGTTAGGTTGGCATCGAAAAAAACGCTCTCGGGTGCTTTAGAGTGCCGAGTTTATTACTGCGCATTAAGAAATGACCACCTCCAACGTTTGGTTTATGTTTTATAAGCATTTTTAATTTTATTGCTTAAATCGCATTTTCTCGGCGAGCTGAGCACTTTTTCTGAATTGTGCCGCTCCCGTCACTCTGGTTAGGTTGGCATCGAAAAAAACGCTCTCGGGTGCTTTAGAGTGCCGAGTTATTCACTGCGCATTAAGAAATGACCACCTCCAACGTTTGGTTTATGTTTTATAAGCATTTTTAATTTTATTGCTTAAATCGCATTTTCTCGGCGAGCTGAGCACTTTTTCTGAATTGTGCCGCTCCCGTCACTCTGGTTAGGTTGGCATCGAAAAAAACGCTCTCGGGTGCTTTAGAGTGCCGAGTTTATTACTGCGCATTAAGAAATGACCACCTCCAACGTTTGGTTTATGTTTTATAAGCATTTTTAATTTTATTGCTTAAATCGCATTTTCTCGGCGAGCTGAGCACTTTTTCTGAATTGTGCCGCTCCCGTCACTCTGGTTAGGTTGGCATCGAAAAAAACGCTCTCGGGTGCTTTAGAGTGCCGAGTTATTCACTGCGCATGAAGAAATGACCACCTCCAACGTTTGGTTTATGTTTTATAAGCATTTTTAATTTTATTGCTTAAATCGCATTTTCTCGGCGAGCTGAGCACTTTTTCTGAATTGTGCCGCTCCCGTCACTCTGGTTAGGTTGGCATCGAAAAAAACGCTCTCGGGTGCTTTAGAGTGCCGAGTTTATCACTGCGCATGAAGAAATGACCACCTCCAACGTTTGGTTTATGTTTTATAAGCATTTTTAATTTTATTGCTTAAATCGCATTTTCTCGGCGAGCTGAGCGCTTTTTCTGAATTGTGCCGCTCCCGTCACTCTGGTTAGGTTGGCATCGAAAAAAACGCTCTCGGGTGCTTTAGAGTGCCGAGTTATTCACTGCGCATGAAGAAATGACCACCTCCAATGTTTGGTTTATGTTTAATAAGCATTTTTAATTTTATTGCTTAAATCGCATTTTCTCGGCGAGCTGAGCGCTTTTTCTTAATTGTGCCGCTCCCGTCACTCTGGTTAGGTTGGCATCGAAAAAAACGCTCTCGGGTGCTTTAGAGTGCCGAGTTATACACTGCGCATGAAGAAATGACCACCTCCAACGTTTGGTTTATGTTTAATAAGCATTTTTAATTTTATTGCTTAAATCGCATTTTCTCGGCGAGCTGAGCACTTTTTCTGAATTGTGCCGCTCCCGTCACTCTGGTTAGGTTGGCATCGAAAAAAACGCTCTCGGGTGCTTAAGAGTGCCGAGTTTATTACTGCGCATTAAGAAATGACCACCTCCAACGTTTGGTTTATGTTTTATAAGCATTTTTAATTTTATTGCTTAAATCGCATTTTCCCGGCGAGCTGAGCACTTTTTCTGAATTGTGCCGCTCCCGTCACTCTGGTTAGGTTGGCATCGAAAAAAACGCTCTCGGGTGCTTTAGAGTGCCGAGTGATTCACTGCGCATGAAGAAATGACCACCTCCAACGTTTGGTTTATGTTTAATAAGCATTTTTTATTTTATTGCTTGAATCGCATTTTCTCGGCGAGCTGAGCACTTTTTCTGAATTGTGCCGCTCCCGTCACTCTGGTTAGGTTGGCATCGAAAAAAACGCTCTCGGGTGCTTTAGAGTGCCGAGTTTATCACTGCGCATGAAGAAATGACCACCTCCAACGTTTGGTTTATGTTTTATAAGCATTTTTAATTTTATTGCTTAAATCGCATTTTCTCGGCGAGCTGAGCGCTTTTTCTGAATTGTGCCGCTCCCGTCACTCTGGTTAGGTTGGCATCGAAAAAAACGCTCTCGGGTGCTTTAGAGTGCCGAGTTATTCACTGCGCATGAAGAAATGACCACCTCCAACGTTTGGTTTATGTTTTATAAGCATTTTTAATTTTATTGCTTAAATCGCATTTTCTCGGCGAGCTGAGCACTTTTTCTGAATTGTGCCGCTCCCGTCACTCTGGTTAGGTTGGCATCGAAAAAAACGCTCTCGGGTGCTTTAGAGTGCCGAGTTTATCACTGCGCATGAAGAAATGACCACCTCCAACGTTTGGTTTATGTTTTATAAGCATTTTTAATTTTATTGCTTAAATCGCATTTTCTCGGCGAGCTGAGCGCTTTTTCTGAATTGTGCCGCTCCCGTCACTCTGGTTAGGTTGGCATCGAAAAAAACGCTCTCGGGTGCTTTAGAGTGCCGAGTTATTCACTGCGCATGAAGAAATGACCACCTCCAATGTTTGGTTTATGTTTAATAAGCATTTTTAATTTTATTGCTTAAATCGCATTTTCTCGGCGAGCTGAGCGCTTTTTCTTAATTGTGCCGCTCCCGTCACTCTGGTTAGGTTGGCATCGAAAAAAACGCTCTCGGGTGCTTTAGAGTGCCGAGTTATACACTGCGCATGAAGAAATGACCACCTCCAACGTTTGGTTTATGTTTAATAAGCATTTTTAATTTTATTGCTTAAATCGCATTTTCTCGGCGAGCTGAGCACTTTTTCTGAATTGTGCCGCTCCCGTCACTCTGGTTAGGTTGGCATCGAAAAAAACGCTCTCGGGTGCTTAAGAGTGCCGAGTTTATTACTGCGCATTAAGAAATGACCACCTCCAACGTTTGGTTTATGTTTTATAAGCATTTTTAATTTTATTGCTTAAATCGCATTTTCTCGGCGAGCTGAGCACTTTTTCTGAATTGTGCCGCTCCCGTCACTCTGGTTAGGTTGGCATCGAAAAAAACGCTCTCGGGTGCTTTAGAGTGCCGAGTTTATTACTGCGCATTAAGAAATGACCACCTCCAACGTTTGGTTTATGTTTTATAAGCATTTTTAATTTTATTGCTTAAATCGCATTTTCTCGGCGAGCTGAGCACTTTTTCTGAATTGTGCCGCTCCCGTCACTCTGGTTAGGTTGGCATCGAAAAAAACGCTCTCGGGTGCTTTAGAGTGCCGAGTGATTCACTGCGCATGAAGAAATGACCACCTCCAACGTTTGGTTTATGTTTAATAAGCATTTTTTATTTTATTGCTTGAATCGCATTTTCTCGGCGAGCTGAGCACTTTTTCTGAATTGTGCCGCTCCCGTCACTCTGGTTAGGTTGGCATCGAAAAAAACGCTCTCGGGTGCTTTAGAGTGCCGAGTTTATCACTGCGCATGAAGAAATGACCACCTCCAACGTTTGGTTTATGTTTTATAAGCATTTTTAATTTTATTGCTTAAATCGCATTTTCTCGGCGAGCTGAGCGCTTTTTCTGAATTGTGCCGCTCCCGTCACTCTGGTTAGGTTGGCATCGAAAAAAACGCTCTCGGGTGCTTTAGAGTGCCGAGTTATTCACTGCGCATGAAGAAATGACCACCTCCAACGTTTGGTTTATGTTTAATAAGCATTTTTAATTTTATTGCTTAAATCGCATTTTCTCGGCGAGCTGAGCACTTTTTCTGAATTGTGCCGCTCCCGTCACTCTGGTTAGGTTGGCATCGAAAAAAACGCTCTCGGGTGCTTTAGAGTGCCGAGTGTATTACTGCGCATTAAGAAATGACCACCTCCAATGTTTGGTTTATGTTTAATAAGCATTTTTAATTTTATTGCTTAAATCGCATTTTCTCGGCGAGCTGAGCGCTTTTTCTGAATTGTGCCGCTCCCGTCACTCTGGTTAGGTTGGCATCGAAAAAAACGCTCTCGGGTGCTTTAGAGTGCCGAGTTATTCACTGCGCATGAAGAAATGACCACCTCCAACGTTTGGTTTATGTTTAATAAGCATTTTTAATTTTATTGCTTAAATCGCATTTTCTCGGCGAGCTGAGCACTTTTTCTGAATTGTGCCGCTCCCGTCACTCTGGTTAGGTTGGCATCGAAAAAAACGCTCTCGGGTGCTTTAGAGTGCCGAGTTTATTACTGCGCATTAGGAAATGACCACCTCCAACGTTTGGTTTATGTTTTATAAGCATTTTTAATTTTATTGCTTAAATCGCATTTTCTCGGCGAGCTGAGCGCTTTTTCTGAATTGTGCCGCTCCCGTCACTCTGGTTAGGTTGGCATCGAAAAAAACGCTCTCGGGTGCTTTAGAGTGCCGAGTTTATTACTGCGCATTAAGAAATGACCACCTCCAACGTTTGGTTTATGTTTTATAAGCATTTTTAATTTTATTGCTTAAATCGCATTTTCTCGGCGAGCTGAGCACTTTTTCTGAATTGTGCCGCTCCCGTCACTCTGGTTAGGTTGGCATCGAAAAAAACGCTCTCGGGTGCTTTAGAGTGCCGAGTTTATTACTGCGCATTGAGAAATGACCACCTCCAACGTTTGGTTTATGTTTTTAAGCATTTTTAATTTTATTGCTTAAATCGCATTTTCTCGGCGAGCTGAGCACTTTTTCTGAATTGTGCCGCTCCCGTCACTCTGGTTAGGTTGGCATCGAAAAAAACGCTCTCGGGTGCTTTAGAGTGCCGAGTTATTCACTGCGCATGAAGAAATGACCACCTCCAACGTTTGGTTTATGTTTAATAAGCATTTTTAATTTTATTGCTTGAATCGCATTTTCTCGGCGAGCTGAGCACTTTTTCTGAATTGTGCCGCTCCCGTCACTCTGGTTAGGTTGGCATCGAAAAAAACGCTCTCGGGTGCTTTAGAGTGCCGAGTTTATCACTGCGCATGAAGAAATGACCACCTCCAACGTTTGGTTTATGTTTTATAAGCATTTTTAATTTTATTGCTTGAATCGCATTTTCTCGGCGAGCTGAGCACTTTTTCTGAATTGTGCCGCTCCCGTCACTCTGGTTAGGTTGGCATCGAAAAAAACGCTCTCGGGTGCTTTAGAGTGCCGAGTTTATCACTGCGCATGAAGAAATGACCACCTCCAACGTTTGGTTTATGTTTTATAAGCATTTTTAATTTTATTGCTTAAATCGCATTTTCTCGGCGAGCTGAGCACTTTTTCTGAATTGTGCCGCTCCCGTCACTCTGGTTAGGTTGGCATCGAAAAAAACGCTCTCGGGTGCTTTAGAGTGCCGAGTTTATCACTGCGCATGAAGAAATGACCACCTCCAACGTTTGGTTTATGTTTTATAAGCATTTTTAATTTTATTGCTTAAATCGCATTTTCTCGGCGAGCTGAGCGCTTTTTCTGAATTGTGCCGCTCCCGTCACTCTGGTTAGGTTGGCATCGAAAAAAACGCTCTCGGGTGCTTTAGAGTGCCGAGTTATTCACTGCGCATGAAGAAATGACCACCTCCAATGTTTGGTTTATGTTTAATAAGCATTTTTAATTTTATTGCTTAAATCGCATTTTCTCGGCGAGCTGAGCGCTTTTTCTGAATTGTGCCGCTCCCGTCACTCTGGTTAGGTTGGCATCGAAAAAAACGCTCTCGGGTGCTTTAGAGTGCCGAGTTATTCACTGCGCATGAAGAAATGACCACCTCCAACGTTTGGTTTATGTTTAATAAGCATTTTTAATTTTATTGCTTAAATCGCATTTTCTCGGCGAGCTGAGCACTTTTTCTGAATTGTGCCGCTCCCGTCACTCTGGTTAGGTTGGCATCGAAAAAAACGCTCTCGGGTGCTTAAGAGTGCCGAGTTTATTACTGCGCATTAAGAAATGACCACCTCCAACGTTTGGTTTATGTTTTATAAGCATTTTTAATTTTATTGCTTAAATCGCATTTTCTCGGCGAGCTGAGCACTTTTTCTGAATTGTGCCGCTCCCGTCACTCTGATTAGGTTGGCATCGAAAAAAACGCTCTCGGGTGCTTTAGAGTGCCGAGTTTATTACTGCGCATTAAGAAATGACCACCTCCAACGTTTGGTTTATGTTTTATAAGCATTTTTAATTTTATTGCTTAAATCGCATTTTCTCGGCGAGCTGAGCACTTTTTCTGAATTGTGCCGCTCCCGTCACTCTGGTTAGGTTGGCATCGAAAAAAACGCTCTCGGGTGCTTTAGAGTGCCGAGTTATTCACTGCGCATGAAGAAATGACCACCTCCAACGTTTGGTTTATGTTTAATAAGCATTTTTTATTTTATTGCTTGAATCGCATTTTCTCGGCGAGCTGAGCACTTTTTCTGAATTGTGCCGCTCCCGTCACTCTGGTTAGGTTGGCATCGAAAAAAACGCTCTCGGGTGCTTTAGAGTGCCGAGTTATTCACTGCGCATGAAGAAATGACCACCTCCAACGTTTGGTTTATGTTTTATAAGCATTTTTAATTTTATTGCTTAAATCGCATTTTCTCGGCGAGCTGAGCGCTTTTTCTGAATTGTGCCGCTCCCGTAACTCTGGTTAGGTTGGCATCGAAAAAAACGCTCTCGGGTGCTTTAGAGTGCCGAGTTTATTACTGCGCATTAAGAAATGACCACCTCCAACGTTTGGTTTATGTTTAATAAGCATTTTTAATTTTATTGCTTAAATCGCATTTTCTCGGCGAGCTGAGCACTTTTTCTGAATTGTGCCGCTCCCGTCACTCTGGTTAGGTTGGCATCGAAAAAAACGCTCTCGGGTGCTTTAGAGTGCCGAGTTTATTACTGCGCATTAAGAAATGACCACCTCCAACGTTTGGTTTATGTTTTATAAGCATTTTTAATTTTATTGCTTAAATCGCATTTTCTCGGCGAGCTGAGCACTTTTTCTGAATTGTGCCGCTCCCGTCACTCTGGTTAGGTTGGCATTGAAAAAAACGCTCTCGGGTGCTTTAGAGTGCCGAGTTTATTACTGCGCATTAAGAAATGACCACCTCCAACGTTTGGTTTATGTTTTATAAGCATTTTTAATTTTATTGCTTAAACCGCATTTTCTCGGCGAGCTGAGCACTTTTTCTGAATTGTGCCGCTCCCGTCACTAAGCATCGAAAAAAACGCTCTCGGGTGCTTTAGAGTGCCGAGTTTATCACTGCGCATGAAGAAATGACCACCTCCAACGTTTGGTTTATGTTTTATATGCATTTTTAATTTTATTGCTTAAATCGCATTTTCTCGGCGAGCTGAGCGCTTTTTCTGAATTGTGCCGCTCCCGTAACTCTGGTTAGGTTGGCATCGAAAAAAACGCTCTCGGGTGCTTTAGAGTGCCGAGTTTATCACTGCGCATGAAGAAATGACCACTTCCAACGTTTGGTTTATGTTTTATAAGCATTTTTAATTTTATTGCTTAAATCGCATTTTCTCGGCGAGCTGAGCACTTTTTCTGAATTGTGCCGCTCCCGTCACTCTGGTTAGGTTGGCATCGAAAAAAACGCTCTCGGGTGCTTTAGAGTGCCGGGTTTATTACTGCGCATTAAGAAATGACCACCTCCAACGTTTGGTTTATGTTGTATAAGCATTTTTAATTTTATTGCTTAAATCGCATTTTCTCGGCGAGCTGAGCACTTTTTCTGAATTGTGCCGCTCCCGTCACTCTGGTTAGGTTGGCATCGAAAAAAACGCTCTCGGGTGCTTTAGAGTGCTGAGTTTATTACTGCGCATTAAGAAATGACCACCTCCAACGTTTGGTTTATGTTTTATAAGCATTTTTAATTTTATTGCTTAAATCGCATTTTCTCGGCGAGCTGAGCACTTTTTCTGAATTGTGCCGCTCCCGTCACTCTGGTTAAGGTTGGCATCGAAAAAAACGCTCTCGGGTGCTTTAGAGTGCCGAGTTATTCACTGCGCATGAAGAAATGACCACCTCCAACGTTTGGTTTATGTTTAATAAGCATTTTTAATTTTATTGCTTGAATCGCATTTTCTCGGCGAGCTGAGCACTTTTTCTGAATTGTGCCGCTCCCGTCACTCTGGTTAGGTTGGCATCGAAAAAAACGCTCTCGGGTGCTTTAGAGTGCCGAGTTTATCACTGCGCATGAAGAAATGACCACCTCCAACGTTTGGTTTTATGTTTTATAAGCATTTTTAATTTTATTGCTTAAATCGCATTTTCTCGGCGAGCTGAGCACTTTTTCTGAATTGTGCCGCTCCCGTCACTCTGGTTAGGTTGGCATCGAAAAAAACGCTCTCGGGTGCTTTAGAGTGCCGAGTTTATCACTGCGCATGAAGAAATGACCACCTCCAACGTTTGGTTTATGTTTTATAAGCATTTTTAATTTTATTGCTTAAATCGCATTTTCTCGGCGAGCTGAGCGCTTTTTCTGAATTGTGCCGCTCCCGTCACTCTGGTTAGGTTGGCATCGAAAAAAACGCTCTCGGGTGCTTTAGAGTGCCGAGTTTATTACTGCGCATTAAGAAATGACCACCTCCAACGTTTGGTTTATGTTTTATAAGCATTTTTAATTTTATTGCTTAAATCGCATTTTCTCGGCGAGCTGAGCACTTTTTCTGAATTGTGCCGCTCCCGTCACTCTGGTTAGGTTGGCATCGAAAAAAACGCTCTCGGGTGCTTTAGAGTGCCGAGTTTATTACTGCGCATTAAGAAATGACCACCTCCAACGTTTGGTTTATGTTTTATAAGCATTTTTAATTTTATTGCTTAAATCGCATTTTCTCGGCGAGCTGAGCACTTTTTCTGAATTGTGCCGCTCCCGTCACTCTGGTTAGGTTGGCATCGAAAAAAACGCTATCGGGTGCTTTAGAGTGCCGAGTTATTCACTGCGCATGAAGAAATGACCACCTCCAACGTTTGGTTTATGTTTAATAAGCATTTTTAATTTTATTGCTTAAATCGCATTTTCTCGGCGAGCTGAGCACTTTTTCTGAATTGTGCCGCTCCCGTCACTCTGGTTAGGTTGGCATCGAAAAAAACGCTCTCGGGTGCTTTATAGGGGCCGAGTTTATTACTGCGCATTAAGAAATGACCACCTCCAACGTTTGGTTTATGTTTTATAAGCATTTTTAATTTTATTGCTTAAATCGCATTTTCTCGGCGAGCTGAGCACTTTTTCTGAATTGTGCCGCTCCCGTCACTCTGGTTAGGTTGGCATCGAAAAAAACGCTCTCGGGTGCTTTAGAGTGCCGAGTTTATTACTGCGCATTAAGAAATGACCACCTCCAACGTTTGGTTTATGTTTTATAAGCATTTTTAATTTTATTGCTTAAATCGCATTTTCTCGGCGAGCTGAGCACTTTTTCTGAATTGTGCCGCTCCCGTCACTCTGGTTAGGTTGGCATCGAAAAAAACGCTCTCGGGTGCTTTAGAGTGCCGAGTTATTCACTGCGCATGAAGAAATGACCACCTCCAACGTTTGGTTTATGTTTAATAAGCATTTTTAATTTTATTGCTTAAATCGCATTTTCTCGGCGAGCTGAGCACTTTTTCTGAATTGTGCCGCTCCCGTCACTCTGGTTAGGTTGGCATCGAAAAAAACGCTCTCGGGTGCTTTAGAGTGCCGAGTTTATTACTGCGCATTAAGAAATGACCACCTCCAACGTTTGGTTTATGTTTTATAAGCATTTTTAATTGTATTGCTTAAATCGCATTTTCTCGGCGAGCTGAGCACTTTTTCTGAATTGTGCCGCTCCCGTCACTCTGGTTAGGTTGGCATAGAAAAAAACGCTCTCGGGTGCTTCAGAGTGCCGAGTTTATCACTGCGCATGAAGAAATGACCACCTCCAACGTTTGGTTTATGTTTTATAAGCATTTTTAATTTTATTGCTTAAATCGCATTTTCTCGGCGAGCTGAGCGCTTTTTCTGAATTGTGCCGCTCCCGTCACTCTGGTTAGGTTGGCATCGAAAAAAACGCTCTCGGGTGCTTTAGAGTGCCGAGTTTATTACTGCGCATTAAGAAATGACCACCTCCAACGTTTGGTTTATGTTTTATAAGCATTTTTAATTTTATTGCTTAAATCGCATTTTCTCGGCGAGCTGAGCACTTTTTCTGAATTGTGCCGCTCCCGTCACTCTGGTTAGGTTGGCATCGAAAAAAACGCTCTCGGGTGCTTTAGAGTGCCGAGTTTATTACTGCGCATTAAGAAATGACCACCTCCAACGTTTGGTTTATGTTTTATAAGCATTTTTAATTTTATTGCTTAAATCGCATTTTCTCGGCGAGCTGAGCACTTTTTCTGAATTGTGCCGCTCCCGTCACTCTGGTTAGGTTGGCATCGAAAAAAACGCTATCGGGTGCTTTAGAGTGCCGAGTTATTCACTGCGCATGAAGAAATGACCACCTCCAACGTTTGGTTTATGTTTAATAAGCATTTTTAATTTTATTGCTTAAATCGCATTTTCTCGGCGAGCTGAGCACTTTTTCTGAATTGTGCCGCTCCCGTCACTCTGGTTAGGTTGGCATCGAAAAAAACGCTCTCGGGTGATTTAGAGTGCCGAGTTTATTACTGCGCATTAAGAAATGACCACCTCCAACGTTTGGTTTATGTTTTATAAGCATTTTTAATTTTATTGCTTAAATCGCATTTTCTCGGTGAGCTGAGCACTTTTTCTGAATTGTGCCGCTCCCGTCACTCTGGTTAGGTTGGCATCGAAAAAAACGCTCTCGGGTGCTTTAGAGTGCCGAGTTTATCACTGCGCATGAAGAAATGACCACCTCCAACGTTTGGTTTATGTTTAATAAGCATTTTTAATTTTATTGCTTAAATCGCATTTTCTCGGCGAGCTGAGCACTTTTTCTGAATTGTGCCGCTCCCGTCACTCTGGTTAGGTTGGCATCGAAAAAAACGCTCTCGGGTGCTTTAGAGTGCCGACTTTATCACTGCGCATGAAGAAATGACCACCTCCAACGTTTGGTTTATGTTTTATAAGCATTTTTAATTTTATTGCTTAAATCGCATTTTCTCGGCGAGCTGAGCACTTTTTCTGAATTGTGCCGCTCCCGTCACTCTGGTTAGGTTGGCATCGAAAAAAACGCTCACGGGTGCTTTAGAGTGCCGAGTTTATTACTGCGCATTAAGAAATGACCACCTCCAACGTTTGGTTTATGTTTTATAAGCGTTTTTAATTTTATTGCTTAAATCGCATTTTCTCGGCGAGCTGAGCACTTTTTCTGAATTGTGCCGCTCCCGTCACTCTGGTTAGGTTGGCATCGAAAAAAACGCTCTCGGGTGCTTTAGAGTGCCGAGTTATTCACTGCGCATGAAGAAATGACCACCTCCAACGTTTGGTTTATGTTTTATAAGCATTTTTAATTTTATTGCTTAAATCGCATTTTCTCGGCGAGCTGAGCACTTTTTCTGAATTGTGCCGCTCCCGTCACTCTGGTTAGGTTGGCATCGAAAAAAACGCTCTCGGGTGCTTTAGAGTGCCGAGTTTATCACTGCACATGAAGAAATGACCACCTCCAACGTTTGGTTTATGTTTTATAAGCATTTTTAATTTTATTGCTTAAATCGCATTTTCTCGGCGAGCTGAGCGCTTTTTCTGAATTGTGCCGCTCCCGTCACTCTGGTTAGGTTGGCATCGAAAAAAACGCTCTCGGGTGCTTTAGAGTGCCGAGTTTATCACTGCACATGAAGAAATGACCACCTCCAACGTTTGGTTTATGTTTAATAAGCATTTTTAATTTTATTGCTTAAATCGCATTTTCTCGGCGAGCTGAGCACTTTTTCTGAATTGTGCCGCTCCCGTCACTCTGGTTAGGTTGGCATCGAAAAAAACGCTCTCGGGTGCTTTAGAGTGCCGAGTTTATTACTGCGCATTAGGAAATGACCACCTCCAACGTTTGGTTTATGTTTTATAAGCATTTTTAATTTTATTGCTTAAATCGCATTTTCTCGGCGAGCTGAGCGCTTTTTCTGAATTGTGCCGCTCCCGTCACTCTGGTTAGGTTGGCATCGAAAAAAACGCTCTCGGGTGCTTTAGAGTGCCGAGTTTATTACTGCGCATTAAGAAATGACCACCTCCAACGTTTGGTTTATGTTTTATAAGCATTTTTAATTTTATTGCTTAAATCGCATTTTCTCGGCGAGCTGAGCACTTTTTCTGAATTTTGCCGCTCCCGTCACTCTGGTTAGGTTGGCATCGAAAAAAACGCTCTCGGGTGCTTTAGAGTGCCGAGTTTATTACTGCGCATTGAGAAATGACCACCTCCAACGTTTGGTTTATGTTTTATAAGCATTTTTAATTTTATTGCTTAAATCGCATTTTCTCGGCGAGCTGAGCACTTTTTCTGAATTGTGCCGCTCCCGTCACTCTGGTTAGGTTGGCATCGAAAAAAACGCTCTCGGGTGCTTTAGAGTGCCGAGTTTATCACTGCGCATGAAGAAATGACCACCTCCAACGTTTGGTTTATGTTTTATAAGCATTTTTAATTTTATTGCTTAAATCGCATTTTCTCGGCGAGCTGAGCGCTTTTTCTGAATTGTGCCGCTCCCGTAACTCTGGTTAGGTTGGCATCGAAAAAAACGCTCTCGGGTGCTTTAGAGTGCCGAGTTTATCACTGCGCATGAAGAAATGACCACTTCCAACGTTTGGTTTATGTTTCATAAGCATTTTTAATTTTATTGCTTAAATCGCATTTTCTCGGCGAGCTGAGCACTTTTTCTGAATTGTGCCGCTCCCGTCACTCTGGTTAGGTTGGCATCGAAAAAAACGCTCTCGGGTGCTTTAGAGTGCCGAGTTATTCACTGCGCATGAAGAAATGACCACCTCCAATGTTTGGTTTATGTTTAATAAGCATTTTTAATTTTATTGCTTAAATCACATTTTCTCGGCGAGCTGAGCGCTTTTTCTGAATTGTGCCGCTCCCGTCACTCTGGTTAGGTTGGCATCGAAAAAAACGCTCTCGGGTGCTTTAGAGTGCCGAGTTATTCACTGCGCATGAAGAAATGACCACCTCCAACGTTTGGTTTATGTTTAATAAGCATTTTTAATTTTATTGCTTAAATCGCATTTTCTCGGCGAGCTGAGCACTTTTTCTGAATTGTGCCGCTCCCGTCACTCTGGTTAGGTTGGCATCGAAAAAAACGCTCTCGGGTGCTTTAGAGTGCCGAGTTTATTACTGCGCATTAAGAAATGACCACCTCCAACGTTTGGTTTATGTTTTATAAGCATTTTTAATTTTATTGCTTAAATCGCATTTTCTCGGCGAGCTGAGCACTTTTTCTGAATTGTGCCGCTCCCGTCACTCTGGTTAGGTTGGCATCGAAAAAAACGCTCTCGGGTGCTTTAGAGTGCCGAGTTTATTACTGCGCATTAAGAAATGACCACCTCCAACGTTTGGTTTATGTTTTATAAGCATTTTTAATTTTATTGCTTAAATCGCATTTTCTCGGCGAGCTGAGCACTTTTTCTGAATTGTGCCGCTCCCGTCACTCTGGTTAGGTTGGCATCGAAAAAAACGCTCTCGGGTGCTTTAGAGTGCCGAGTTTATTACTGCGCATTAAGAAATGACCACCTCCAACGTTTGGTTTATGTTTTATAAGCATTTTTAATTTTATTGCTTAAATCGCATTTTCTCGGCGAGCTGAGCACTTTTTCTGAATTGTGCCGCTCCCGTCACTCTGGTTAGGTTGGCATCGAAAAAAACGCTCTCGGGTGCTTTAGAGTGCCGAGTTATTCACTGCGCATGAAGAAATGACCACCTCCAACGTTTGGTTTATGTTTAATAAGCATTTTTAATTTTATTGCTTGAATCGCATTTTCTCGGCGAGCTGAGCACTTTTTCTGAATTGTGCCGCTCCCGTCACTCTGGTTAGGTTGGCATCGAAAAAAACGCTCTCGGGTGCTTTAGAGTGCCGAGTTTATCACTGCGCATGAAGAAATGACCACCTCCAACGTTTGGTTTATGTTTTATAAGCATTTTTAATTTTATTGCTTAAATCGCATTTTCTCAGCGAGCTGAGCACTTTTTCTGAATTGTGCCGCTCCCGTCACTCTGGTTAGGTTGGCATCGAAAAAAACGCTCTCGGGTGCTTTAGAGTGCCGAGTTTATCACTGCGCATGAAGAAATGACCACCTCCAACGTTTGGTTTATGTTTTATAAGCATTTTTAATTTTATTGCTTAAATCGCATTTTCTCGGCGAGCTGAGCGCTTTTTCTGAATTGTGCCGCTCCCGTCACTCTGGTTAGGTTGGCATCGAAAAAAACGCTCTCGGGTGCTTTAGAGTGCCGAGTTTATTACTGCGCATTAAGAAATGACCACCTCCAACGTTTGGTTTATGTTTTATAAGCATTTTTAATTTTATTGCTTAAATCGCATTTTCTCGGCGAGCTGAGCACTTTTTCTGAATTGTGCCGCTCCCGTCACTCTGGTTAGGTTGGCATCGAAAAAAACGCTCTCGGGTGCTTTAGAGTGCCGAGTTTATTACTGCGCATTAAGAAATGACCACCTCCAACGTTTGGTTTACGTTTTATAAGCATTTTTAATTTTATTGCTTAAATCGCATTTTCTCGGCGAGCTGAGCACTTTTTCTGAATTGTGCCGCTCCCGTCACTCTGGTTAGGTTGGCATCGAAAAAAACGCTATCGGGTGCTTTAGAGTGCCGAGTTATTCACTGCGCATGAAGAAATGACCACCTCCAACGTTTGGTTTATGTTTAATAAGCATTTTTAATTTTATTGCTTAAATCGCATTTTCTCGGCGAGCTGAGCACTTTTTCTGAATTGTGCCGCTCCCGTCACTCTGGTTAGGTTGGCATCGAAAAAAACGCTCTCGGGTGCTTTAGAGTGCCGAGTTTATTACTGCGCATTAAGAAATGACCACCTCCAACGTTTGGTTTATGTTTTATAAGCATTTTTAATTTTATTGCTTAAATCGCATTTTCTCGGCGAGCTGAGCACTTTTTCTGAATTGTGCCGCTCCCGTCACTCTGGTTAGGTTGGCATCGAAGAAAAACGCTCTCGGGTGCTTTAGAGTGCCGAGTTTATTACTGCGCATTAAGAAATGACCACCTCCAACGTTTGGTTTATGTTTTATAAGCATTTTTAATTTTATTGCTTAATTCGCATTTTCTCGGCGAGCTGAGCGCTTTTTCGGAATTGTGCCGCTCCCGTCACTCTGGTTAGGTTGGCATCGAAAAAAACGCTCTCGGGTGCTTTAGAGTGCCGAGTTATTCACTGCGCATGAAGAAATGACCACCTCCAACGTTTGGTTTATGTTTAATAAGCATTTTTAATTTTATTGCTTAAATCGCATTTTCTCGGCGAGCTGAGCACTTTTTCTGAATTGTGCCGCTCCCGTCACTCTGGTTAGGTTGGCATCGAAAAAAACGCTCTCGGGTGCTTTAGAGTGCCGAGTTTATTACTGCGCATTAAGAAATGACCACCTCCAACGTTTGGTTTATGTTTTATAAGCATTTTTAATTTTATTGCTTAAATCGCATTTTCTCGGCGAGCTGAGCACTTTTTCTGAATTGTGCCGCTCCCGTCACTCTGGTTAGGTTGGCATCGAAAAAAACGCTCTCGGGTGCTTTAGAGTGCCGAGTTTATTACTGCGCATTAAGAAATGACCACCTCCAACGTTTGGTTTATGTTTTATAAGCATTTTTAATTTTATAGCTTAAATCGCATTTTCTCGGCGAGCTGAGCACTTTTTCTGAATTGTGCCGCTCCCGTCACTTGGCATCGAAAAAAACGCTCTCGGGTGCTTTAGAGTGCCGAGTTATTCACTGCGCATGAAGAAATGACCACCTCCAACGTTTGGTTTATGTTTAAAAGAATTTTTAATTTTATTGCTTAAATCGCATTTTCTCGGCGAGCTGAGCACTTTTTCTGAATTGTGCCGCTCCCGTCACTCTGGTTAGGTTGGCATCGAAAAAAACGCTCTCGGGTGCTTTAGAGTGCCGAGTTTATTACTGCGCATTAAGAAATGACCACCTCCAACGTTTGGTTTATGTTTTATAAGCATTTTTAATTTTATTGCTTAAATCGCATTTTCTCGGCGAGCTGAGCACTTTTTCTGAATTGTGCCGCTCCCGTCACTCTGGTTAGGTTGGCATCGAAAAAAACGCTCTCGGGTGCTTTAGAGTGCCGAGTTTATTACTGCGCATTAAGAAATGACCACCTCCAACGTTTGGTTTATGTTTTATAAGCATTTTTAATTTTATTGCTTAATTCGCATTTTCTCGGCGAGCTGAGCACTTTTTCTGAATTGTGCCGCTCCCGTCACTTGGCATCGAAAAAAACGCTCTCGGGTGCTTTAGAGTGCCGAGTTATTCACTGCGCATGAAGAAATGACCACCTCCAACGTTTGGTTTATGTTTTATAAGCATTTTTAATTTTATTGCTTAAATCGCATTTTCTCGGCGAGCTGAGCGCTTTTTCTGAATTGTGCCGCTCCCGTCACTCTGGTTAGGTTGGCATCGAAAAAAACGCTCTCGGGTGCTTTAGAGTGCTGAGTTTATTACTGCGCATTAAGAAATGACCACCTCCAACGTTTGGTTTATGTTTTATAAGCATTTTTAATTTTATTGCTTAAATCGCATCTTCTCGGCGAGCTGAGCGCTTTTTCTGAATTGTGCCGCTCCCGACACTCTGGTTAGGTTGGCATCGAAAAAAACGCTCTCGGGTGCTTTAGAGTGCCGAGTTTATTACTGCGCATTAAGAAATGACCACCTCCAACGTTTGGTTTATGTTTTATAAGCATTTTTAATTTTATTGCTTAAATCGCATTTTCTCGGCGAGCTGAGCACTTTTTCTGAATTGTGCCGCTCCCGTCACTCTGGTTAGGTTGGCATCGAAAAAAACGCTCTCGGGTGCTTTAGAGTGCCGAGTTTATTACTGCGCATTAAGAAATGACCACCTCCAACGTTTGGTTTATGTTTTATAAGCATTTTTAATTTTATTGCTTAAATCGCATTTTCTCGGCGAGCTGAGCACTTTTTCTGAATTGTGCCGCTCCCGTCACTCTGGTTAGGTTGGCATCGAAAAAAACGCTCTCGGGTGCTTTAGAGTGCCGAGTTTATTACTGCGCATTAAGAAATGACCACCTCCAACGTTTGGTTTATGTTTTATAAGCATTTTTAATTTTATTGCTTAAATCGCATTTTCTCGGCGAGCTGAGCACTTTTTCTGAATTGTGCCGCTCCCGTCACTTGGCATCGAAAAAAACGCTCTCGGGTGCTTTAGAGTGCCGAGTTATTCACTGCGCATGAAGAAATGACCACCTCCAACGTTTGGTTTATGTTTTATAAGCATTTTTAATTTTATTGCTTAAATCGCATTTTCTCGGCGAGCTGAGCGCTTTTTCTGAATTGTGCCGCTCCCGTCACTCTGGTTAGGTTGGCATCGAAAAAAACGCTCTCGGGTGCTTTAGAGTGCCGAGTTATTCACTGCGCATGAAGAAATGACCACCTCCAACGTTTGGTTTATGTTTAATAAGCATTTTTAATTTTATTGCTTAAATCGCATTTTCTCGGCGAGCTGAGGACTTTTTCTGAATTGTGCCGCTCCCGTCACTCTGGTTAGGTTGGCATCGAAAAAAACGCTCTCGGGTGCTTTAGAGTGCCGAGTTTATTACTGCGCATTAGGAAATGACCACCTCCAACGTTTGGTTTATGTTTTATAAGCATTTTTAATTTTATTGCTTAAATCGCATTTTCTCGGCGAGCTGAGCGCTTTTTCTGAATTGTGCCGCTCCCGTCACTCTGGTTAGGTTGGCATCGAAAAAAACGCTCTCGGGTGCTTTAGAGTGCCGAGTTTATTACTGCGCATTAAGAAATGACCACCTCCAACGTTTGGTTTATGTTTTATAAGCATTTTTAATTTTATTGCTTAAATCGCATTTTCTCGGCGAGCTGAGCACTTTTTCTGAATTGTGCCGCTCCCGTCACTCTGGTTAGGTTGGCATCGAAAAAAACGCTCTCGGGTGCTTTAGAGTGCCGAGTTTATTACTGCGCATTGAGAAATGACCACCTCCAACGTTTGGTTTATGTTTTATAAGCATTTTTAATTTTATTGCTTAAATCGCATTTTCTCGGCGAGCTGAGCACTTTTTCTGAATTGTGCCGCTCCCGTCACTCTGGTTAGGTTGGCATCGAAAAAAACGCTCTCGGGTGCTATAGAGTGCCGAGTTTATTACTGCGCATTAAGAAATGACCACCTCCAACGTTTGGTTTATGTTTTATAAGCATTTTTAATTTTATTGCTTAAATCGCATTTTCTCGGCGAGCTGAGCGCTTTTTCTGAATTGTGCCGCTCCCGTCACTCTGGTTAGGTTGGCATCGAAAAAAACGCTCTCGGGTGCTTTAGAGTGCCGAGTTTATCACTGCGCATGAAGAAATGACCACCTCCAACGTTTGGTTTATGTTTTATAAGCATTTTTAATTTTATTGCTTAAATCGCATTTTCTCGGCGAGCTGAGCGCTTTTTCTGAATTGTGCCGCTCCCGTAACTCTGGTTAGGTTGGCATCGAAAAAAACGCTCTCGGGTGCTTTAGAGTGCCGAGTTTATCACTGCGCATGAAGAAATGACCACTTCCAACGTTTGGTTTATGTTTTATAAGCATTTTTAATTTTATTGCTTAAATCGCATTTTCTCGGCGAGCTGAGCACTTTTTCTGAATTGTGCCGCTCCCGTCACTCTGGTTAGGTTGGCATCGAAAAAAACGCTCTCGGGTGCTCTAGAGTGCCGAGTTTATTACTGCGCATTAAGAAATGACCACCTCCAACGTTTGGTTTATGTTTTATAAGCATTTTTAATTTTATTGCTTAAATCGCATTTTCTCGGCGAGCTGAGCACTTTTTCTGAATTGTGCCGCTCCCGTCACTCTGGTTAGGTTGGCATCGAAAAAAACGCTCTCGGGTGCTTTAGAGTGCCGAGTTTATTACTGCGCATTAAGAAATGACCACCTCCAACGTGTGGTTTATGTTTTATAAGCATTTTTAATTTTATTGCTTAAATCGCATTTTCTCGGCGAGCTGAGCACTTTTTCTGAATTGTGCCGCTCCCGTCACTCTGGTTAGGTTGGCATCGAAAAAAACGCTCTCGGGTGCTTTAGAGTGCCGAGTTATTCACTGCGCATGAAGAAATGACCACCTCCAACGTTTGGTTTATGTTTTATAAGCATTTTTAATTGTATTGCTTAAATCGCATTTTCTCGGCGAGCTGAGCACATTTTCTGAATTGTGCCGCTCCCGTCACTCTGGTTAGGTTGGCATCGAAAAAAACGCTCTCGGGTGCTTTAGAGTGCCGAGTTTATCACTGCGCATGAAGAAATGACCACCTCCAACGTTTGGTTTATGTTTTATAAGTATTTTTAATTTTATTGCTTAAATCGCATTTTCTCGGCGAGCTGAGCACTTTTTCTGAATTGTGCCGCTCCCGTCACTCTGGTTAGGTTGGCATCGAAAAAAACGCTCTCGGGTGCTTTAGAGTGCCGAGTTATTCACTGCGCATGAAGAAATGACCACTTCCAACGTTTGGTTTATGTTTAATAAGCATTTTTAATTTTATTGCCTGAATCGCATTTTCTCGGCGAGCTGAGCACTTTTTCTGAATTGTGCCGCTCCCGTCACTCTGGTTAGGTTGGCATCGAAAAAAACGCTCTCGGGTGCTTTAGAGTGCCGAGTTTATCACTGCGCATGAAGAAATGACCACCTCCAACGTTTGGTTTATGTTTTATAAGCATTTTTAATTTTATTGCTTAAATCGCATTTTCTCGGCGAGCTGAGCACTTTTTCTGAATTGTGCCGCTCCCGTCACTCTGGTTAGGTTGGCATCGAAAAAAACGCTCTCGGGTGCTTTAGAGTGCCGAGTTTATCACTGCGCATGAAGAAATGACCACCTCCAACGTTTGGTTTATGTTTTATAAGCATTTTTAATTTTATTGCTTAAATCGCATTTTCTCGGCGAGCTGAGCGCTTTTTCTGAATTGTGCCGCTCCCGTCACTCTGGTTAGGTTGGCATCGAAAAAAACGCTCTCGGGTGCTTTAGAGCGCCGACTTTATCACTGCGCATGAAGAAATGACCACCTCCAACGTTTGGTTCATGTTTTATAAGCATTTTTAATTTTATTGCTTAAATCGCATTTTCTCGGCGAGCTGAGCACTTTTTCTGAATTGTGCCGCTCCCGTCACTCTGGTTAGGTTGGCATCGAAAAAAACGCTCACGGGTGCTTTAGAGTGCCGAGTTTATTACTGCGCATTAAGAAATGACCACCTCCAACGTTTGGTTTATGTTTTATAAGCATTTTTAATTTTATTGCTTAAATCGCATTTTCTCGGCGAGCTGAGCACTTTTTCTGAATTGTGCCGCTCCCGTCACTCTGGTTAGGTTGGCATCGAAAAAAACGCTCTCGGGTGCTTTAGAGTGCCGAGTTATTCACTGCGCATGAAGAAATGACCACCTCCAACGTTTGGTTTATGTTTTATAAGCATTTTTAATTTTATTGCTTAAATCGCATTTTCTCGGCGAGCTGAGCACTTTTTCTGAATTGTGCCGCTCCCGTCACTCTGGTTAGGTTGGCATCGAAAAAAACGCTCTCGGGTGCTTTAGAGTGCCGAGTTTATCACTGCGCATGAAGAAATGACCACCTCCAACGTTTGGTTTATGTTTTATAAGCATTTTTAATTTTATTGCTTAAATCGCATTTTCTCGGCGAGCTGAGCGCTTTTTCTGAATTGTGCCGCTCCCGTCACTCTGGTTAGGTTGGCATCGAAAAAAACGCTCTCGGGTGCTTTAGAGTGCCGAGTTTATTACTGCGCATTAGGAAATGACCACCTCCAACGTTTGGTTTATGTTTTATAAGCATTTTTAATTTTATTGCTTAAATCGCATTTTCTCGGCGAGCTGAGCGCTTTTTCTGAATTGTGCCGCTCCCGTCACTCTGGTTAGGTTGGCATCGAAAAAAACGCTCTCGGGTGCTTTAGAGTGCCGAGTTTATTACTGCGCATTAAGAAATGACCACCTCCAACGTTTGGTTTATGTTTTATAAGCATTTTTAATTTTATTGCTTAAATCGCATTTTCTCGGCGAGCTGAGCACTTTTTCTGAATTGTGCCGCTCCCGTCACTCTGGTTAGGTTGGCATCGAAAAAAACGCTCTCGGGTGCTTTAGAGTGCCGAGTTTATTACTGCGCATTGAGAAATGACCACCTCCAACGTTTGGTTTATGTTTTATAAGCATTTTTAATTTTATTGCTTAAATCGCATTTTCTCGGCGAGCTGAGCACTTTTTCTGAATTGTGCCGCTCCCGTCACTCTGGTTAGGTTGGCATCGAAAAAAACGCTCTCGGGTGCTTTAGAGTGCCGAGTTTATTACTGCGCATTAAGAAATGACCACCTCCAACGTTTGGTTTATGTTTTATAAGCATTTTTAATTTTATTGCTTAAATCGCATTTTCTCGGCGAGCTGAGCGCTTTTTCTGAATTGTGCCGCTCCCGTCACTCTGGTTAGGTTGGCATCGAAAAAAACGCTCTCGGGTGCTTTAGAGTGCCGAGTTTATCACTGCGCATGAAGAAATGACCACCTCCAACGTTTGGTTTATGTTTTATAAGCATTTTTAATTTTATTGCTTAAATCGCATTTTCTCGGCGAGCTGAGCGCTTTTTCTGAATTGTGCCGCTCCCGTCACTCTGGTTAGGTTGGCATCGAAAAAAACGCTCTCGGGTGCTTTAGAGTGCCGAGTTTATTACTGCGCATTAAGAAATGACCACCTCCAACGTTTGGTTTATGTTTTATAAGCATTTTTAATTTTATTGCTTAAATCGCATTTTCTCGGCGAGCTGAGCGCTTTTTCTGAATTGTGCCGCTCCCGTCACTCTGGTTAGGTTGGCATCGAAAAAAACGCTCTCGGGTGCTTTAGAGTGCCGAGTTTATCACTGCGCATGAAGAAATGACCACCTCCAACGTTTGGTTTATGTTTTATAAGCATTTTTAATTTTATTGCTTAAATCGCATTTTCTCGGCGAGCTGAGCGCTTTTTCTGAATTGTGCCGCTCCCGTCACTCTGGTTAGGTTGGCATCGAAAAAAACGCTCTCGGGTGCTTTAGAGTGCCGAGTTTATTACTGCGCATTAAGAAATGACCACCTCCAACGTTTGGTTTATGTTTTATAAGCATTTTTAATTTTATTGCTTAAATCGCATTTTCTCGGCGAGCTGAGCACTTTTTCTGAATTGTGCCGCTCCCGTCACTCTGGTTAGGTTGGCATCGAAAAAAACGCTCTCGGGTGCTTTAGAGTGCCGAGTTTATTACTGCGCATTAAGAAATGACCACCTCCAACGTTTGATTTATGTTTTATAAGCATTTTTAATTTTATTGCTTAAATCGCATTTTCTCGGCGAGCTGAGCACTTTTTCTGAATTGTGCCGCTCCCGTCACTCTGGTTAGGTTGGCATCGAAAAAAACGCTCTCGGGTGCTTTAGAGTGCCGAGTTTATTACTGCGCATTAAGAAATGACCACCTCCAACGTTTGGTTTATGTTTTATAAGCATTTTTAATTTTATTGCTTAAATCGCATTTTCTCGGCGAGCTGAGCACTTTTTCTGAATTGTGCCGCTCCCGTCACTCTGGTTAGGTTGGCATCGAAAAAAAACGCTCTCGGGTGCTTTAGAGTGCCGAGTTTATTACTGCGCATTAAGAAATGACCACCTCCAACGTTTGGTTTATGTTTTATAAGCATTTTTAATTTTATTGCTTAATTCGCATTTTCTCGGCGAGCTGAGCGCTTTTTCTGAATTGTGCCGCTCCCGTCACTCTGGTTAGGTTGGCATCGAAAAAAACGCTCTCGGGTGCTTTAGAGTGCCGAGTTATTCACTGCGCATGAAGAAATGACCACCTCCAACGTTTGGTTTATGTTTAATAAGCATTTTTAATTTTATTGCTTAAATCGCATTTTCTCGGCGAGCTGAGCACTTTTTCTGAATTGTGCCGCTCCCGTCACTCTGGTTAGGTTGGCATCGAAAAAAACGCTCTCGGGTGCTTTAGAGTGCCGAGTTTATTACTGCGCATTAAGAAATGACCACCTCCAACGTTTGGTTTATGTTTTATAAGCATTTTTAATTTTATTGCTTAAATCGCATTTTCTCGGCGAGCTGAGCACTTTTTCTGAATTGTGCCGCTCCCGTCACTCTGGTTAGGTTGGCATCGAAAAAAACGCTCTCGGGTGCTTTAGAGTGCCGAGTTTATTACTGCGCATTAAGAAATGACCACCTCCAACGTTTGGTTTATGTTTTATAAGCATTTTTAATTTTATAGCTTAAATCGCATTTTCTCGGCGAGCTGAGCACTTTTTCTGAATTGTGCCGCTCCCGTCACTTGGCATCGAAAAAAACGCTCTCGGGTGCTTTAGAGTGCCGAGTTATTCACTGCGCATGAAGAAATGACCACCTCCAACGTTTGGTTTATGTTTTATAAGCATTTTTAATTTTATTGCTTAAATCGCATTTTCTCGGCGAGCTGAGCGCTTTTTCTGAATTGTGCCGCTCCCGTCACTCTGGTTAGGTTGGCATCGAAAAAAACGCTCTCGGGTGCTTTAGAGTGCTGAGTTTATTACTGCGCATTAAGAAATGACCACCTCCAACGTTTGGTTTATGTTTTATAAGCATTTTTAATTTTATTGCTTAAATCGCATTTTCTCGGCGAGCTGAGCGCTTTTTCTGAATTGTGCCGCTCCCGTCACTCTGGTTAGGTTGGCATCGAAAAAAACGCTCTCGGGTGCTTTAGAGTGCCGAGTTTATTACTGCGCATTAAGAAATGACCACCTCCAACGTTTGGTTTATGTTTTATAAGCATTTTTAATTTTATTGCTTAAATCGCATTTTCTCGGCGAGCTGAGCACTTTTTCTGAATTGTGCCGCTCCCGTCACTCTGGTTAGGTTGGCATCGAAAAAAACGCTCTCGGGTGCTTTAGAGTGCCGAGTTATTCACTGCGCACGAAGAAATGACCACCTCCAACGTTTGGTTTATGTTTTATAAGCATTTTTAATTTTATTGCTTAAATCGCATTTTCTCGGCGAGCTGAGCGCTTTTTCTGAATTGTGCCGCTCCCGTCACTCTGGTTAGGTTGGCATCGAAAAAAACGCTCTCGGGTGCTTTAGAGTGCCGAGTTTTTTACTGCGCATTAAGAAATGACCACCTCCAACGTTTGGTTTATGTTTTATAAGCATTTTTAATTTTATTGCTTAAATCGCATTTTCTCGGCGAGCTGAGCACTTTTTCTGAATTGTGCCGCTCCCGTCACTCTGGTTAGGTTGGCATCGAAAAAAACGCTCTCGGGTGCTTTAGAGTGCCGAGTTTATTACTGCGCATTAAGAAATGACCACCTCCAACGTTTGGTTTATGTTTTATAAGCATTTTTAATTTTATTGCTTAAATCGCATTTTCTCGGCGAGCTGAGCACTTTTTCTGAATTGTGCCGCTCCCGTCACTCTGGTTAGGTTGGCTTCGAAAAAAACGCTCACGGGTGCTTTAGAGTGCCGAGTTTATTACTGCGCATTAAGAAATGACCACCTCCAACGTTTGATTTATGTTTTATAAGCATTTTTAATTTTATTGCTTAAATCGCATTTTCTCGGCGAGCTGAGCACTTTTTCTGAATTGTGCCGCTCCCGTCACTCTGGTTAGGTTGGCATCGAAAAAAACGCTCTCGGGTGCTTTAGAGTGCCGAGTTATTCACTGCGCATGGAGAAATGACCACCTCCAACGTTTGGTTTATGTTTTATAAGCATTTTTAATTTTATTGCTTAAATCGCATTTTCTCGGCGAGCTGAGCACTTTTTCTGAATTGTGCCGCTCCCGTCACTCTGGTTAGGTTGGCATCGAAAAAAACGCTCTCGGGTGCTTTAGAGTGCCGAGTTTATTACTGCGCATTAAGAAATGACCACCTCCAACGTTTGGTTTATGTTTTATAAGCATTTTTAATTTTATTGCTTAAATCGCATTTTCTCGGCGAGCTGAGCACTTTTTCTGAATTGCGCCGCTCCCGTCACTCTGGTTAGGTTGGCATCGAAAAAAACGCTCTCGGGTGCTTTAGAGTGCCGAGTTTATCACTGCGCATGAAGAAATGACCACCTCCAACGTTTGGTTTATGTTTTATAAGCATTTTTAATTGTATTGCTTAAATCGCATTTTCTCGGCGAGCTGAGCGCTTTTTCTGAATTGTGCCGCTCCCGTAACTCTGGTTAGGTTGGCATCGAAAAAAACGCTCTCGGGTGCTTTAGAGTGCCGAGTTTATCACTGCGCATGAAGAAATGACCACCTCCAACGTTTGGTTTATGTTTTATAAGCATTTTTAATTTTATTGCTTAAATCGCATTTTCTCGGCGAGCTGAGCACTTTTTCTGAATTGTGCCGCTCCCGTCACTCTGGTTAGGTTGGCATCGAAAAAAACGCTCTCGGGTGCTCTAGAGTGCCGAGTTTATTACTGCGCATTAAGAAATGACCACCTCCAACGTTTGGTTTATGTTTTATAAGCATTTTTAATTTTATTGCTTAAATCGCATTTTCTCGGCGAGCTGAGCACTTTTTCTGAATTGTGCCGCTCCCGTCACTCTGGTTAGGTTGGCATCGAAAAAAACGCTCTCGGGTGCTTTAGAGTGCCGAGTTTATCACTGCGCATGAAGAAATGACCACCTCCAACGTTTGGTTTATGTTTTATAAGCATTTTTAATTTTATTGCTTAAATCGCATTTTCTCGGCGAGCTGAGCGCTTTTTCTGAATTGTGCCGCTCCCGTCACTCTGGTTAGGTTGGCATCGAAAAAAACGCTCTCGGGTGCTTTAGAGTGCCGAGTTTATTACTGCGCATTAAGAAATGACCACCTCCAACGTTTGGTTTATGTTTTATAAGCATTTTTAATTTTATTGCTTAAATCGCATTTTCTCGGCGAGCTGAGCACTTTTTCTGAATTGTGCCGCTCCCGTCACTCTGGTTAGGTTGGCATCGAAAAAAACGCTCACGGGTGCTTTAGAGTGCCGAGTTTATTACTGCGCATTAAGAAATGACCACCTCCAACGTTTGGTTTATGTTTTATAAGCATTTTTAATTTTATTGCTTAAATCGCATTTTCTCGGCGAGCTGAGCACTTTTTCTGAATTGTGCCGCTCCCGTCACTCTGGTTAGGTTGGCATCGAAAAAAACGCTCTCGGGTGCTCTAGAGTGCCGACTTTATTACTGCGCATTAAGAAATGACCACCTCCAACGTTTGGTTTATGTTTTATAAGCATTTTTAATTTTATTGCTTAAATCGCATTTTCTCGGCGAGCTGAGCACTTTTTCTGAATTGTGCCGCTCCCGTCACTCTGGTTAGGTTGGCATCGAAAAAAACGCTCTCGGGTGCTTTAGAGTGCCGAGTTATTCACTGCGCATGAAGAAATGACCACCTCCAACGTTTGGTTTATGTTTAATAAGCATTTTTAATTTTATTGCTTGAATCGCATTTTCTCGGCGAGCTGAGCACTTTTTCTGAATTGTGCCGCTCCCGTCACTCTGGTTAGGTTGGCATCGAAAAAAACGCTCTCGGGTGCTTTAGAGTGCCGAGTTTATCACTGCGCATGAAGAAATGACCACCTCCAACGTTTGGTTTATGTTTTATAAGCATTTTTAATTTTATTGCTTAAATCGCATTTTCTCGGCGAGCTGAGCACTTTTTCTGAATTGTGCCGCTCCCGTCACTCTGGTTAGGTTGGCATCGAAAAAAACGCTCTCGGGTGCTTTAGAGTGCCGAGTTTATCACTGCGCATGAAGAAATGACCACCTCCAACGTTTGGTTTATGTTTTATAAGCATTTTTAATTTTATTGCTTAAATCGCATTTTCTCGGCGAGCTGAGCGCTTTTTCTGAATTGTGCCGCTCCCGTCACTCTGGTTAGGTTGGCATCGAAAAAAACGCTCTCGGGTGCTTTAGAGTGCCGAGTTTATTACTGCGCATTAAGAAATGACCACCTCCAACGTTTGGTTTATGTTTTATAAGCATTTTTAATTTTATTGCTTAAATCGCATTTTCTCGGCGAGCTGAGCACTTTTTCTGAATTGTGCCGCTCCCGTCACTCTGGTTAGGTTGGCATCGAAAAAAACGCTCACGGGTGCTTTAGAGTGCCGAGTTTATTACTGCGCATTAAGAAATGACCACCTCCAACGTTTGGTTTATGTTTTATAAGCATTTTTAATTTTATTGCTTAAATCGCATTTTCTCGGCGAGCTGAGCACTTTTTCTGAATTGTGCCGCTCCCGTCACTCTGGTTAGGTTGGCATCGAAAAAAACGCTCTCGGCTGCTTTAGAGTGCCGAGTTTTTCACTGCGCATGGAGAAATGACCACCTCCAACGTTTGGTTTATGTTTTATAAGCATTTTTAATTTTATTGCTTAAATCGCATTTTCTCGGCGAGCTGAGCACTTTTTCTGAATTGTGCCGCTCCCGTCACTCTGGTTAGGTTGGCATCGAAAAAAACGCTCTCGGGTGCTTTAGAGTGCCGAGTTTATTACTGCGCATGAAGAAATGACCACCTCCAACGTTTGGTTTATGTTTTATAAGCATTTTTAATTTTATTGCTTAAATCGCATTTTCTCGGCGAGCTGAGCGCTTTTTCTGAATTGTGCCGCTCCCGTCACTCTGGTTAGGTTGGCATCGAAAAAAACGCTCTCGGGTGCTTTAGAGTGCCGAGTTTATCACTGCGCATGAAGAAATGACCACCTCCAACGTTTGGTTTATGTTTTATAAGCATTTTTAATTGTATTGCTTAAATCGCATTTTCTCGGCGAGCTGAGCGCTTTTTCTGAATTGTGCCGCTCCCGTAACTCTGGTTAGGTTGGCATCGAAAAAAACGCTCTCGGGTGCTTTAGAGTGCCGAGTTTATCACTGCGCATGAAGAAATGACCACCTCCAACGTTTGGTTTATGTTTTATAAGCATTTTTAATTTTATTGCTTAAATCGCATTTTCTCGGCGAGCTGAGCACTTTTTCTGAATTGTGCCGCTCCCGTTACTCTGGTTAGGTTGGCATCGAAAAAAACGCTCTCGGGTGCTCTAGAGTGCCGAGTTTATTACTGCGCATTAAGAAATGACCACCTCCAACGTTTGGTTTATGTTTTATAAGCATTTTTAATTTTATTGCTTAAATCGCATTTTCTCGGCGAGCTGAGCACTTTTTCTGAATTGTGCCGCTCCCGTCACTCTGGTTAGGTTGGCATCGAAAAAAACGCTCACGGGTGCTTTAGAGTGCCGAGTTTATTACTGCGCATTAAGAAATGACCACCTCCAACGTTTGGTTTATGTTTTATAAGCATTTTTAATTTTATTGCTTAAATCGCATTTTCTCGGCGAGCTGAGCACTTTTTCTGAATTGTGCCGCTCCCGTCACTCTGGTTAGGTTGGCATCGAAAAAAACGCTCTCGGGTGCTTTAGAGTGCCGAGTTATTCACTGCGCATGAAGAAATGACCACCTCCAACGTTTGGTTTATGTTTTATAAGCATTTTTAATTTTATTGCTTAAATCGCATTTTCTCGGCGAGCTGAGCGCTTTTTCTGAATTGTGCCGCTCCCGTAACTCTGGTTAGGTTGGCATCGAAAAAAACGCTCTCGGGTGCTTTAGAGTGCCGAGTTTATTACTGCGCATTAAGAAATGACCACCTCCAACGTTTGGTTTATGTTTTATAAGCATTTTTAATTTTATTGCTTAAATCGCATTTTCTCGGCGAGCTGAGCACTTTTTCTGAATTGTGCCGCTCCCGTCACTCTGGTTAGGTTGGCATCGAAAAAAACGCTCTCGGGTGCTTTAGAGTGCCGAGTTTATTACTGCGCATTAAGAAATGACCAGCTCCAACGTTTGGTTTATGTTTTATAAGCATTTTTAATTTTATTGCTTAAATCGCATTTTCTCGGCGAGCTGAGCACTTTTTCTGAATTGTGCCGCTCCCGTCACTCTGGTTAGGTTGGCATCGAAAAAAACGCTCACGGGTGCTTTAGAGTGCCGAGTTTATTACTGCGCATTAAGAAATGACCACCTCCAACGTTTGGTTTATGTTTTATAAGCATTTTTAATTTTATTGCTTAAATCGCATTTTCTCGGCGAGCTGAGCACTTTTTCTGAATTGTGCCGCTCCCGTCACTCTGGTTAGGTTGGCATCGAAAAAAACGCTCTCGGGTGCTTTAGAGTGCCGAGTTATTCACTGCGCATGGAGAAATGACCACCTCCAACGTTTGGTTTATGTTTTATAAGCATTTTTAATTTTATTGCTTAAATCGCATTTTCTCGGCGAGCTGAGCACTTTTTCTGAATTGTGCCGCTCCCGTCACTCTAGTTAGGTTGGCATCGAAAAAAACGCTCTCGGGTGCTTTAGAGTGCCGAGTTTATCACTGTGCATGAAGAAATGACCACCTCCAACGTTTGGTTTATGTTTAATAAGCATTTTTAATTTTATTGCTTAAATCGCATTTTCTCGGCGAGCTGAGCACTTTTTCTGAATTGTGCCGCTCTCGTCACTCTGGTTAGGTTGGCATCGAAAAAAACGCTCTCGGGTGCTTTAGAGTGCCGACTTTATCACTGCGCATGAAGAAATGACCACCTCCAACGTTTGGTTTATGTTTTATAAGCATTTTTAATTTTATTGCTTAAATCGCATTTTCTCGGCGAGCTGAGCACTTTTTCTGAATTGTGCCGCTCCCGTCACTCTGGTTAGGTTGGCATCGAAAAAAACGCTCACGGGTGCTTTAGAGTGCCGAGTTTATTACTGCGCATTAAGAAATGACCACCTCCAACGTTTGGTTTATGTTTTATAAGCATTTTTAATTTTATTGCTTAAATCGCATTTTCTCGGCGAGCTGAGCACTTTTTCTGAATTGTGCCGCTCCCGTCACTCTGGTTAGGTTGGCATCGAAAAAAACGCTCTCGGGTGCTTTAGAGTGCCGAGTTATTCACTGCGCATGAAGAAATGACCACCTCCAACGTTTGGTTTATGTTTTATAAGCATTTTTAATTTTATTGCTTAAATCGCATTTTCTCGGCGAGCTGAGCACTTTTTCTGAATTGTGCCGCTCCCGTCACTCTGGTTAGGTTGGCATCGAAAAAAACGCTCTCGGGTGCTTTAGAGTGCCGAGTTTATCACTGCGCATGAAGAAATGACCACCTCCAACGTTTGGTTTATGTTTTATAAGCATTTTTAATTTTATTGCTTAAATCGCATTTTCTCGGCGAGCTGAGCGCTTTTTCTGAATTGTGCCGCTCCCGTCACTCTGGTTAGGTTGGCATCGAAAAAAACGCTCTCGGGTGCTTTAGAGTGCCGAGTTTATCACTGCGCATGAAGAAATGACCACCTCCAACGTTTGGTTTATGTTTAATAAGCATTTTTAATTTTATTGCTTGAATCGCATTTTCTCGGCGAGCTGAGCACTTTTTCTGAATTGTGCCGCTCCCGTCACTCTGGTTAGGTTGGCATCGAAAAAAACGCTCTCGGGTGCTTTAGAGTGCCGAGTTTATTACTGCGCATTAGGAAATGACCACCTCCAACGTTTGGTTTATGTTTTATAAGCATTTTTAATTTTATTGCTTAAATCGCATTTTCTCGGCGAGCTGAGCGCTTTTTCTGAATTGTGCCGCTCCCGTCACTCTGGTTAGGTTGGCATCGAAAAAAACGCTCTCGGGTGCTTTAGAGTGCCGAGTTTATTACTGCGCATTAAGAAATGACCACCTCCAACGTTTGGTTTATGTTTTATAAGCATTTTTAATTTTATTGCTTAAATCGCATTTTCTCGGCGAGCTGAGCACTTTTTCTGAATTGTGCCGCTCCCGTCACTCTGGTTAGGTTGGCATCGAAAAAAACGCTCTCGGGTGCTTTAGAGTGCCGAGTTTATTACTGCGCATTGAGAAATGACCACCTCCAACGTTTGGTTTATGTTTTATAAGCATTTTTAATTTTATTGGTTAAATCGCATTTTCTCGGCGAGCTGAGCACTTTTTCTGAATTGTGCCGCTCCCGTCACTCTGGTTAGGTTGGCATCGAAAAAAACGCTCTCGGGTGCTTTAGAGTGCCGAGTTTATTACTGCGCATTAAGAAATGACCACCTCCAACGTTTGGTTTATGTTTTATAAGCATTTTTAATTTTATTGCTTAAATCGCATTTTCTCGGCGAGCTGAGCGCTTTTTCTGAATTGTGCCGCTCCCGTCACTCTGGTTAGGTTGGCATCGAAAAAAACGCTCTCGGGTGCTTTAGAGTGCCGAGTTTATCACTGCGCATGAAGAAATGACCACCTCCAACGTTTGGTTTATGTTTTATAAGCATTTTTAATTTTATTGCTTAAATCGCATTTTCTCGGCGAGCTGAGCGCTTTTTCTGAATTGTGCCGCTCCCGTAACTCTGGTTAGGTTGGCATCGAAAAAAACGCTCTCGGGTGCTTTAGAGTGCCGGGTTTATCACTGCGCATGAAGAAATGACCACTTCCAACGTTTGGTTTATGTTTTATAAGCATTTTTAATTTTATTGCTTAAATCGCATTTTCTCGGCGAGCTGAGCACTTTTTCTGAATTGTACCGCTCCCGTCACTCTGGTTAGGTTGGCATCGAAAAAAACGCTCTCGGGTGCTCTAGAGTGCCGAGTTTATTACTGCGCATTAAGAAATGACCACCTCCAACGTTTGGTTTATGTTTTATAAGCATTTTTAATTTTATTGCTTAAATCGCATTTTCTCGGCGAGCTGAGCACTTTTTCTGAATTGTGCCGCTCCCGTCACTCTGGTTAGGTTGGCATCGAAAAAAACGCTCTCGGGTGCTTTAGAGTGCCGAGTTTATTACTGCGCATTAAGAAATGACCACCTCCAACGTTTGGTTTATGTTTTATAAGCATTTTTAATTTTATTGCTTAAATCGCATTTTCTCGGCGAGCTGAGCACTTTTTCTGAATTGTGCCGCTCCCGTCACTCTGGTTAGGTTGGCATCGAAAAAAACGCTCTCGGGTGCTTTAGAGTGCCGAGTTATTCACTGCGCATGAAGAAATGACCACCTCCAACGTTTGGTTTATGTTTTATAAGCATTTTTAATTTTATTGCTTAAATCGCATTTTCTCGGCGAGCTGAGCACTTTTTCTGAATTGTGCCGCTCCCGTCACTCTGGTTAGGTTGGCATCGAAAAAAACGCTCTCGGGTGCTTTAGAGTGCCGAGTTTATCACTGCGCATGAAGAAATGACCACCTCCAACGTTTGGTTTATGTTTTATAAGCATTTTTAATTTTATTGCTTAAATCGCATTTTCTCGGCGAGCTGAGCGCTTTTTCTGAATTGTGCCGCTCCCGTCACTCTGGTTAGGTTGGCATCGAAAAAAACGCTCTCGGGTGCTTTAGAGTGCCGAGTTATTCACTGCGCATGAAGAAATGACCACCTCCAATGTTTGGTTTATGTTTAATAAGCATTTTTAATTTTATTGCTTAAATCGCATTTTCTCGGCGAGCTGAGCGCTTTTTCTGAATTGTGCCGCTCCCGTCACTCTGGTTAGGTTGGCATCGAAAAAAACGCTCTCGGGTGCTTTAGAGTGCCGAGTTATTCACTGCGCATGAAGAAATGACCACCCCCAACGTTTGGTTTATGTTTAATAAGCATTTTTAATTTTATTGCTTAAATCGCATTTTCTCGGCGAGCTGAGCACTTTTTCTGAATTGTGCCGCTCCCGTCACTCTGGTTAGGTTGGCATCGAAAAAAACGCTCTCGGGTGCTTTAGAGTGCCGAGTTTATTACTGCGCATTAAGAAATGACCACCTCCAACGTTTGGTTTATGTTTTATAAGCATTTTTAATTTTATTGCTTAAATCGCATTTTCTCGGCGAGCTGAGCACTTTTTCTGAATTGTGCCGCTCCCGTCACTCTGGTTAGGTTGGCATCGAAAAAAACGCTCTCGGGTGCTTTAGAGTGCCGAGTTTATTACTGCGCATTAAGAAATGACCACCTCCAACGTTTGGTTTATGTTTTATAAGCATTTTTAATTTTATTGCTTAAATCGCATTTTCTCGGCGAGCTGAGCACTTTTTCTGAATTGTGCCGCTCCCGTCACTCTGGTTAGGTTGGCATCGAAAAAAACGCTCTCGGGTGCTTTAGAGTGCCGAGTTATTCACTGCGCATGAAGAAATGACCACCTCCAACGTTTGGTTTATGTTTAATAAGCATTTTTAATTTTATTGCTTGAATCGCATTTTCTCGGCGAGCTGAGCACTTTTTCTGAATTGTGCCGCTCCCGTCACTCTGGTTAGGTTGGCATCGAAAAAAACGCTCTCGGGTGCTTTAGAGTGCCGAGTTTATCACTGCGCATGAAGAAATGACCACCTCCAACGTTTGGTTTATGTTTTATAAGCATTTTTAATTTTATTGCTTAAATCGCATTTTCTCGGCGAGCTGAGCACTTTTTCTGAATTGTGCCGCTCCCGTCACTCTGGTTAGGTTGGCATCGAAAAAAACGCTCTCGGGTGCTTTAGAGTGCCGAGTTTATCACTGCGCATGAAGAAATGACCACCTCCAACGTTTGGTTTATGTTTTATAAGCATTTTTAATTTTATTGCTTAAATCGCATTTTCTCGGCGAGCTGAGCGCTTTTTCTGAATTGTGCCGCTCCCGTCACTCTGGTTAGGTTGGCATCGAAAAAAACGCTCTCGGGTGCTTTAGAGTGCCGAGTTTATTACTGCGCATTAAGAAATAACCACCTCCAACGTTTGGTTTATGTTTTATAAGCATTTTTAATTTTATTGCTTAAATCCCATTTTCTCGGCGAGCTGAGCACTTTTTCTGAATTGTGCCGCTCCCGTCACTCTGGTTAGGTTGGCATCGAAAAAAACGCTCTCGGGTGCTTTAGAGTGCCGAGTTTATTACTGCGCATTAAGAAATGACCACCTCCAACGTTTGGTTTATGTTTTATAAGCATTTTTAATTTTATTGCTTAAATCGCATTTTCTCGGCGAGCTGAGCACTTTTTCTGAATTGTGCCGCTCCCGTCACTCTGGTTAGGTTGGCATCGAAAAAAACGCTATCGGGTGCTTTAGAGTGCCGAGTTATTCACTGCGCATGAAGAAATGACCACCTCCAACGTTTGGTTTATGTTTAATAAGCATTTTTAATTTTATTGCTTAAATCGCATTTTCTCGGCGAGCTGAGCACTTTTTCTGAATTGTGCCGCTCCCGTCACTCTGGTTAGGTTGGCATCGAAAAAAACGCTCTCGGGTGCTTTAGAGTGCCGAGTTTATTACTGCGCATTAAGAAATGACCACCTCCAACGTTTGGTTTATGTTTTATAAGCATTTTTAATTTTATTGCTTAAATCGCATTTTCTCGGCGAGCTGAGCACTTTTTCTGAATTGTGCCGCTCCCGTCACTCTGGTTAGGTTGGCATCGAAAAAAACGCTCTCGGGTGCTTTAGAGTGCCGAGTTTATTACTGCGCATTAAGAAATGACCACCTCCAACGTTTGGTTTATGTTTTATAAGCATTTTTAATTTTATTGCTTAATTCGCATTTTCTCGGCGAGCTGAGCGCTTTTTCTGAATTGTGCCGCTCCCGTCACTCTGGTTAGGTTGGCATCGAAAAAAACGCTCTCGGGTGCTTTAGAGTGCCGAGTTATTCACTGCGCATGAAGAAATGACCACCTCCAACGTTTGGTTTATGTTTAATAAGCATTTTTAATTTTATTGCTTAAATCGCATTTTCTCGGCGAGCTGAGCACTTTTTCTGAATTGTGCCGCTCCCGTCACTCTGGTTAGGTTGGCATCGAAAAAAACGCTCTCGGGTGCTTTAGAGTGCCGAGTTTATTACTGCGCATTAAGAAATGACCACCTCCAACGTTTGGTTTATGTTTTATAAGCATTTTTAATTTTATTGCTTAAATCGCATTTTCTCGGCGAGCTGAGCACTTTTTCTGAATTGTGCCGCTCCCGTCACTCTGGTTAGGTTGGCATCGAAAAAAACGCTCTCGGGTGCTTTAGAGTGCCGAGTTTATTACTGCGCATTAAGAAATGACCACCTCCAACGTTTGGTTTATGTTTTATAAGCATTTTTAATTTTATAGCTTAAATCGCATTTTCTCGGCGAGCTGAGCACTTTTTCTGAATTGTGCCGCTCCCGTCACTTGGCATCGAAAAAAACGCTCTCGGGTGCTTTAGAGTGCCGAGTTATTCACTGCGCATGAAGAAATGACCACCTCCAACGTTTGGTTTATGTTTTATAAGCATTTTTAATTTTATTGCTTAAATCGCATTTTCTCGGCGAGCTGAGCGCTTTTTCTGAATTGTGCCGCTCCCGTCACTCTGGTTAGGTTGGCATCGAAAAAAACGCTCTCGGGTGCTTTAGAGTGCTGAGTTTATTACTGCGCATTAAGAAATGACCACCTCCAACGTTTGGTTTATGTTTTATAAGCATTTTTAATTTTATTGCTTAAATCGCATTTTCTCGGCGAGCTGAGCGCTTTTTCTGAATTGTGCCGCTCCCGTCACTCTGGTTAGGTTGGCATCGAAAAAAACGCTCTCGGGTGCTTTAGAGTGCCGAGTTTATTACTGCGCATTAAGAAATGACCACCTCCAACGTTTGGTTTATGTTTTATAAGCATTTTTAATTTTATTGCTTAAATCGCATTTTCTCGGCGAGCTGAGCACTTTTTCTGAATTGTGCCGCTCCCGTCACTCTGGTTAGGTTGGCATCGAAAAAAACGCTCTCGGGTGCTTTAGAGTGCCGAGTTATTCACTGCGCACGAAGAAATGACCACCTCCAACGTTTGGTTTATGTTTTATAAGCATTTTTAATTTTATTGCTTAAATCGCATTTTCTCGGCGAGCTGAGCGCTTTTTCTGAATTGTGCCGCTCCCGTCACTCTGGTTAGGTTGGCATCGAAAAAAACGCTCTCGGGTGCTTTAGAGTGCCGAGTTTATTACTGCGCATTAAGAAATGACCACCTCCAACGTTTGGTTTATGTTTTATAAGCATTTTTAATTTTATTGCTTAAATCGCATTTTCTCGGCGAGCTGAGCACTTTTTCTGAATTGTGCCGCTCCCGTCACTCTGGTTAGGTTGGCATCGAAAAAAACGCTCTCGGGTGCTTTAGAGTGCCGAGTTTATTACTGCGCATTAAGAAATGACCACCTCCAACGTTTGGTTTATGTTTTATAAGCATTTTTAATTTTATTGCTTAAATCGCATTTTCTCGGCGAGCTGAGCACTTTTTCTGAATTGTGCCGCTCCCGTCACTCTGGTTAGGTTGGCATCGAAAAAAACGCTATCGGGTGCTTTAGAGTGCCGAGTTATTCACTGCGCATGAAGAAATGACCACCTCCAACGTTTGGTTTATGTTTAATAAGCATTTTTAATTTTATTGCTTAAATCGCATTTTCTCGGCGAGCTGAGCACTTTTTCTGAATTGTGCCGCTCCCGTCACTCTGGTTAGGTTGGCATCGAAAAAAACGCTCTCGGGTGCTTTAGAGTGCCGAGTTTATCACTGCGCATGAAGAAATGACCACCTCCAACGTTTGGTTTATGTTTTATAAGCATTTTTAATTTTATTGCTTAAATCGCATTTTCTCGGCGAGCTGAGCACTTTTTCTGAATTGTGCCGCTCCCGTCACTCTGGTTAGGTTGGCATCGAAAAAAACGCTCACGGGTGCTTTAGAGTGCCGAGTTTATCACTGCGCATGAAGAAATGACCACCTCCAACGTTTGGTTTATGTTTTATAAGCATTTTTAATTTTATTGCTTAAATCGCATTTTCTCGGCGAGCTGAGCGCTTTTTCTGAATTGTGCCGCTCCCGTCACTCTGGTTAGGTTGGCATCGAAAAAAACGCTCTCGGGTGCTTTAGAGTGCCGAGTTTATTACTGCGCATTAAGAAATGACCACCTCCAACGTTTGGTTTATGTTTTATAAGCATTTTTAATTTTATTGCTTAAATCGCATTTTCTCGGCGAGCTGAGCACTTTTTCTGAATTGTGCCGCTCCCGTCACTCTGGTTAGGTTGGCATCGAAAAAAACGCTCACGGGTGCTTTAGAGTGCCGAGTTTATTACTGCGCATTAAGAAATGACCACCTCCAACGTTTGGTTTATGTTTTATAAGCATTTTTAATTTTATTGCTTAAATCGCATTTTCTCGGCGAGCTGAGCACTTTTTCTGAATTGTGCCGCTCCCGTCACTCTGGTTAGGTTGGCATCGAAAAAAACGCTCTCGGGTGCTTTAGAGTGCCGAGTTATTCACTGCGCATGGAGAAATGACCACCTCCAACGTTTGGTTTATGTTTTATAAGCATTTTTAATTTTATTGCTTAAATCGCATTTTCTCGGCGAGCTGAGCACTTTTTCTGAATTGTGCCGCTCCCGTCACTCTGGTTAGGTTGGCATCGAAAAAAACGCTCTCGGGTGCTTTAGAGTGCCGAGTTTATCACTGCGCATGAAGAAATGACCACCTCCAACGTTTGGTTTATGTTTTATAAGCATTTTTAATTTTATTGCTTAAATCGCATTTTCTCGGCGAGCTGAGCGCTTTTTCTGAATTGTGCCGCTCCCGTCACTCTGGTTAGGTTGGCATCGAAAAAAACGCTCTCGGGTGCTTTAGAGTGCCGAGTTTATCACTGCGCATGAAGAAATGACCACCTCCAACGTTTGGTTTATGTTTTATAAGCATTTTTAATTGTATTGCTTAAATCGCATTTTCTCGGCGAGCTGAGCGCTTTTTCTGAATTGTGCCGCTCCCGTAACTCTGGTTAGGTTGGCATCGAAAAAAACGCTCTCGGGTGCTTTAGAGTGCCGAGTTTATCACTGCGCATGAAGAAATGACCACCTCCAACGTTTGGTTTATGTTTTATAAGCATTTTTAATTTTATTGCTTAAATCGCATTTTCTCGGCGAGCTGAGCACTTTTTCTGAATTGTGCCGCTCCCGTCACTCTGGTTAGGTTGGCATCGAAAAAAACGCTCTCGGGTGCTCTAGAGTGCCGAGTTTATTACTGCGCATTAAGAAATGACCACCTCCAACGTTTGGTTTATGTTTTATAAGCATTTTTAATTTTATTGCTTAAATCGCATTTTCTCGGCGAGCTGAGCACTTTTTCTGAATTGTGCCGCTCCCGTCACTCTGGTTAGGTTGGCATCGAAAAAAACGCTCTCGGGTGCTTTAGAGTGCCGAGTTAATCACTGCGCATGAAGAAATGACCACCTCCAACGTTTGGTTTATGTTTAATAAGCATTTTTAATTTTATTGCTTGAATCGCATTTTCTCGGCGAGCTGAGCACTTTTTCTGAATTGTGCCGCTCCCGTCACTCTGGTTAGGTTGGCATCGAAAAAAACGCTCTCGGGTGCTTTAGAGTGCCGAGTTTATCACTGCGCATGAAGAAATGACCACCTCCAACGTTTGGTTTATGTTTTATAAGCATTTTTAATTTTATTGCTTAAATCGCATTTTCTCGGCGAGCTGAGCACTTTTTCTGAATTGTGCCGCTCCCGTCACTCTGGTTAGGTTGGCATCGAAAAAAACGCTCTCGGGTGCTTTAGAGTGCCGAGTTTATCACTGCGCATGAAGAAATGACCACCTCCAACGTTTGGTTTATGTTTTATAAGCATTTTTAATTTTATTGCTTAAATCGCATTTTCTCGGCGAGCTGAGCGCTTTTTCTGAATTGTGCCGCTCCCGTCACTCTGGTTAGGTTGGCATCGAAAAAAACGCTCTCGGGTGCTTTAGAGTGCCGAGTTTATTACTGCGCATTAAGAAATGACCACCTCCAACGTTTGGTTTATGTTTTATAAGCATTTTTAATTTTATTGCTTAAATCGCATTTTCTCGGCGAGCTGAGCACTTTTTCTGAATTGTGCCGCTCCCGTCACTCTGGTTAGGTTGGCATCGAAAAAAAACGCTCACGGGTGCTTTAGAGTGCCGAGTTTATTACTGCGCATTAAGAAATGACCACCTCCAACGTTTGGTTTATGTTTTATAAGCATTTTTAATTTTATTGCTTAAATCGCATTTTCTCGGCGAGCTGAGCACTTTTTCTGAATTGTGCCGCTCCCGTCACTCTGTTAGGTTGGCATCGAAAAAAACGCTCTCGGGTGCTTTAGAGTGCCGAGTTATTCACTGCGCATGGAGAAATGACCACCTCCAACGTTTGGTTTATGTTTTATAAGCATTTTTAATTTTATTGCTTAAATCGCATTTTCTCGGCGAGCTGAGCACTTTTTCTGAATTGTGCCGCTCCCGTCACTCTGGTTAGGTTGGCATCGAAAAAAACGCTCTCGGGTGCTTTAGAGTGCCGAGTTTATCACTGCGCATGAAGAAATGACCACCTCCAACGTTTGGTTTATGTTTTATAAGCATTTTTAATTTTATTGCTTAAATCGCATTTTCTCGGCGAGCTGAGCGCTTTTTCTGAATTGTGCCGCTCCCGTCACTCTGGTTAGGTTGGCATCGAAAAAAACGCTCTCGGGTGCTTTAGAGTGCCGAGTTTATCACTGCGCATGAAGAAATGACCACCTCCAACGTTTGGTTTATGTTTTATAAGCATTTTTAATTGTATTGCTTAAATCGCATTTTCTCGGCGAGCTGAGCGCTTTTTCTGAATTGTGCCGCTCCCGTAACTCTGGTTAGGTTGGCATCGAAAAAAACGCTCTCGGGTGCTTCAGAGTGCCGAGTTTATCACTGCGCATGAAGAAATGACCACCTCCAACGTTTGGTTTATGTTTTATAAGCATTTTTAATTTTATTGCTTAAATCGCATTTTCTCGGCGAGCTGAGCACTTTTTCTGAATTGTGCCGCTCCCGTCACTCTGGTTAGGTTGGCATCGAAAAAAACGCTCTCGGGTGCTCTAGAGTGCCGAGTTTATTACTGCGCATTAAGAAATGACCACCTCCAACGTTTGGTTTATGTTTTATAAGCATTTTTAATTTTATTGCTTAAATCGCATTTTCTCGGCGAGCTGAGCACTTTTTCTGAATTGTGCCGCTCCCGTCACTCTGGTTAGGTTGGCATCGAAAAAAACGCTCACGGGTGCTTTAGAGTGCCGAGTTTATTACTGCGCATTAAGAAATGACCACCTCCAACGTTTGGTTTATGTTTTATAAGCATTTTTAATTTTATTGCTTAAATCGCATTTTCTCGGCGAGCTGAGCACTTTTTCTGAATTGTGCCGCTCCCGTCACTCTGGTTAGGTTGGCATCGAAAAAAACGCTCTCGGGTGCTTTAGAGTGCCGAGTTATTCACTGCGCATGAAGAAATGACCACCTCCAACGTTTGGTTTATGTTTTATAAGCATTTTTAATTTTATTGCTTAAATCGCATTTTCTCGGCGAGCTGAGCGCTTTTTCTGAATTGTGCCGCTCCCGTAACTCTGGTTAGGTTGGCATCGAAAAAAACGCTCTCGGGTGCTTTAGAGTGCCGAGTTTATTACTGCGCATTAAGAAATGACCACCTCCAACGTTTGGTTTATGTTTTATAAGCATTTTTAATTTTATTGCTTAAATCGCATTTTCTCGGCGAGCTGAGCACTTTTTCTGAATTGTGCCGCTCCCGTCACTCTGGTTAGGTTGGCATCGAAAAAAACGCTCTCGGGTGCTTTAGAGTGCCGAGTTTATTACTGCGCATTAAGAAATGACCACCTCCAACGTTTGGTTTATGTTTTCTAAGCATTTTTAATTTTATTGCTTAAATCGCATTTTCTCGGCGAGCTGAGCACTTTTTCTGAATTGTGCCGCTCCCGTCACTCTGGTTAGGTTGGCATCGAAAAAAACGCTCACGGGTGCTTTAGAGTGCCGAGTTTATTACTGCGCATTAAGAAATGACCACCTCCAACGTTTGGTTTATGTTTTATAAGCATTTTTAATTTTATTGCTTAAATCGCATTTTCTCGGCGAGCTGAGCACTTTTTCTGAATTGTGCCGCTCCCGTCACTCTGGTTAGGTTGGCATCGAAAAAAAACGCTCTCGGGTGCTCTAGAGTGCCGAGTTTATTACTGCGCATTAAGAAATGACCACCTCCAACGTTTGGTTTATGTTTTATAAGCATTTTTAATTTTATTGGTTAAATCGCATTTTCTCGGCGAGCTGAGCACTTTTTCTGAATTGTGCCGCTCCCGTCACTCTGGTTAGGTTGGCATCGAAAAAAACGCTCTCGGGTGCTTTAGAGTGCCGAGTTTATTACTGCGCATTAAGAAATGACCACCTCCAACGTTTGGTTTATGTTTTATAAGCATTTTTAATTTTATTGCTTAAATCGCATTTTCTCGGCGAGCTGAGCACTTTTTCTGAATTGTGCCGCTCCCGTCACTCTGGTTAGGTTGGCATCGAAAAAAACGCTCTCGGGTGCTTTAGAGTGCCGAGTTTATTACTGCGCATTAGGAAATGACCACCTCCAACGTTTGGTTTATGTTTTATAAGCATTTTTAATTTTATTGCTTAAATCGCATTTTCTCGGCGAGCTGAGCGCTTTTTCTGAATTGTGCCGCTCCCGTCACTCTGGTTAGGTTGGCATCGAAAAAAACGCTCTCGGGTGCTTTAGAGTGCCGAGTTTATTACTGCGCATTAAGAAATGACCACCTCCAACGTTTGGTTTATGTTTTATAAGCATTTTTAATTTTATTGCTTAAATCGCATTTTCTCGGCGAGCTGAGCACTTTTTCTGAATTGTGCCGCTCCCGTCACTCTGGTTAGGTTGGCATCGAAAAAAACGCTCTCGGGTGCTTTAGAGTGCCGAGTTATTCACTGCGCATGAAGAAATGACCACCTCCAACGTTTGGTTTATGTTTTATAAGCATTTTTAATTTTATTGCTTAAATCGCATTTTCTCGGCGAGCTGAGCACTTTTTCTGAATTGTGCCGCTCCCGTCACTCTGGTTAGGTTGGCATCGAAAAAAACGCTCTCGGGTGCTTTAGAGTGCCGAGTTTATCACTGCGCATGAAGAAATGACCACCTCCAACGTTTGGTTTATGTTTTATAAGCATTTTTAATTTTATTGCTTAAATCGCATTTTCTCGGCGAGCTGAGCGCTTTTTCTGAATTGTGCCGCTCCCGTCACTCTGGTTAGGTTGGCATCGAAAAAAACGCTCTCGGGTGCTTTAGAGTGCCGAGTTATTCACTGCGCATGAAGAAATGACCACCTCCAATGTTTGGTTTATGTTTAATAAGCATTTTTAATTTTATTGCTTAAATCGCATTTTCTCGGCGAGCTGAGCGCTTTTTCTGAATTGTGCCGCTCCCGTCACTCTGGTTAGGTTGGCATCGAAAAAAACGCTCTCGGGTGCTTTAGAGTGCCGAGTTATTCACTGCGCATGAAGAAATAACCACCTCCAACGTTTGGTTTATGTTTAATAAGCATTTTTAATTTTATTGCTTAAATCGCATTTTCTCGGCGAGCTGAGCACTTTTTCTGAATTGTGCCGCTCCCGTCATTCTGGTTAGGTTGGCATCGAAAAAAACGCTCTCGGGTGCTTAAGAGTGCCGAGTTTATTACTGCGCATTAAGAAATGACCACCTCCAACGTTTGGTTTATGTTTTATAAGCATTTTTAATTTTATTGCTTAAATCGCATTTTCTCGGCGAGCTGAGCACTTTTTCTGAATTGTGCCGCTCCCGTCACTCTGGTTAGGTTGGCATCGAAAAAAACGCTCTCGGGTGCTTTAGAGTGCCGAGTTTATTACTGCGCATTAAGAAATGACCACCTCCAACGTTTGGTTTATGTTTTATAAGCATTTTTAATTTTATTGCTTAAATCGCATTTTCTCGGCGAGCTGAGCACTTTTTCTGAATTGTGCCGCTCCCGTCACTCTGGTTAGGTTGGCATCGAAAAAAACGCTCTCGGGTGCTTTAGAGTGCCGAGTTATTCACTGCGCATGAAGAAATGACCACCTCCAACGTTTGGTTTATGTTTAATAAGCATTTTTTAATTTATTGCTTGAATCGCATTTTCTCGGCGAGCTGAGCACTTTTTCTGAATTGTGCCGCTCCCGTCACTCTGGTTAGGTTGGCATCGAAAAAAACGCTCTCGGGTGCTTTAGAGTGCCGAGTTTATCACTGCGCATGAAGAAATGACCACCTCCAACGTTTGGTTCATGTTTTATAAGCATTTTTAATTTTATTGCTTAAATCGCATTTTCTCGGCGAGCTGAGCACTTTTTCTGAATTGTGCCGCTCCCGTCACTCTGGTTAGGTTGGCATCGAAAAAAACGCTCTCGGGTGCTTTAGAGTGCCGAGTTTATCACTGCGCATGAAGAAATGACCACCTCCAACGTTTGGTTTATGTTTTATAAGCATTTTTAATTTTATTGCTTAAATCGCATTTTCTCGGCGAGCTGAGCACTTTTTCTGAATTGTGCCGCTCCCGTCACTCTGGTTAGGTTGGCATCGAAAAAAACGCTCTCGGGTGCTTTAGAGTGCCAAGTTTATTACTGCGCATTAAGAAATGACCACCTCCAACGTTTGGTTTATGTTTTATAAGCATTTTTAATTTTATTGCTTAAATCGCATTTTCTCGGCGAGCTGAGCGCTTTTTCTGAATTGTGCCGCTCCCGTCACTCTGGTTAGGTTGGCATCGAAAAAAACGCTCTCGGGTGCTTTAGAGTGCCGAGTTATTCACTGCGCATGAAGAAATGACCACCTCCAACGTTTGGTTTATGTTTTATAAGCATTTTTAATTTTATTGCTTAAATCGCATTTTCTCGGCGAGCTGAGCGCTTTTTCTGAATTGTGCCGCTCCCGTCACTCTGGTTAGGTTGGCATCGAAAAAAACGCTCTCGGGTGCTTTAGAGTGCCGAGTTTATCACTGCGCATGAAGAAATGACCACCTCCAACGTTTGGTTTATGTTTTATAAGCATTTTTAATTTTATTGCTTAAATCGCATTTTCTCGGCGAGCTGAGCGCTTTTTCTGAATTGTGCCGCTCCCGTAACTCTGGTTAGGTTGGCATCGAAAAAAACGCTCTCGGGTGCTTTAGAGTGCCGAGTTTATCACTGGGCATGAAGAAATGACCACTTCCAACGTTTGGTTTATGTTTTATAAGCATTTTTAATTTTATTGCTTAAATCGCATTTTCTCGGCGAGCTGAGCACTTTTTCTGAATTGTGCCGCTCCCGTCACTCTGGTTAGGTTGGCATCGAAAAAAACGCTCTCGGGTGCTTAAGAGTGCCGAGTTTATTACTGCGCATTAAGAAATGACCACCTCCAACGTTTGGTTTATGTTTTATAAGCATTTTTAATTTTATTGCTTAAATCGCATTTTCTCGGCGAGCTGAGCACTTTTTCTGAATTGTGCCGCTCCCGTCACTCTGGTTAGGTTGGCATCGAAAAAAACGCTCTCGGGTGCTTTAGAGTGCCGAGTTTATTACTGCGCATTAAGAAATGACCACCTCCAACGTTTGGTTTATGTTTTATAAGCATTTTTAATTTTATTGCTTAAATCGCATTTTCTCGGCGAGCTGAGCACTTTTTCTGAATTGTGCCGCTCCCGTCACTCTGGTTAGGTTGGCATCGAAAAAAACGCTCTCGGGTGCTTTAGAGTGCCGAGTTATTCACTGCGCATGAAGAAATGACCACCTCCAACGTTTGGTTTATGTTTAATAAGCATTTTTTAATTTATTGCTTGAATCGCATTTTCTCGGCGAGCTGAGCACTTTTTCTGAATTGTGCCGCTCCCGTCACTCTGGTTAGGTTGGCATCGAAAAAAACGCTCTCGGGTGCTTTAGAGTGCCGAGTTTATTACTGCGCATTAAGAAATGACCACCTCCAACGTTTGGTTTATGTTTTATAAGCATTTTTAATTTTATTGCTTAAATCGCATTTTCTCGGCGAGCTGAGCACTTTTTCTGAATTGTGCCGCTCCCGTCACTCTGGTTAGGTTGGCATCGAAAAAAACGCTCTCGGGTGCTTTAGAGTGCCGAGTTTATTACTGCGCATTGAGAAATGACCACCTCCAACGTTTGGTTTATGTTTTATAAGCATTTTTAATTTTATTGCTTAAATCGCATTTTCTCGGCGAGCTGAGCACTTTTTCTGAATTGTGCCGCTCCCGTCACTCTGGTTAGGTTGGCATCGAAAAAAACGCTCTCGGGTGCTTTAGAGTGCCGAGTTTATTACTGCGCATTAAGAAATGACCACCTCCAACGTTTGGTTTATGTTTTATAAGCATTTTTAATTTTATTGCTTAAATCGCATTTTCTCGGCGAGCTGAGCGCTTTTTCTGAATTGTGCCGCTCCCGTCACTCTGGTTAGGTTGGCATCGAAAAAAACGCTCTCGGGTGCTTTAGAGTGCCGAGTTTATCACTGCGCATGAAGAAATGACCACCTCCAACGTTTGGTTTATGTTTTATAAGCATTTTTAATTTTATTGCTTAAATCGCATTTTCTCGGCGAGCTGAGCGCTTTTTCTGAATTGTGCCGCTCCCGTAACTCTGGTTAGGTTGGCATCGAAAAAAACGCTCTCGGGTGCTTTAGAGTGCCGAGTTTATCACTGCGCATGAAGAAATGACCACTTCCAACGTTTGGTTTATGTTTTATAAGCATTTTTAATTTTATTGCTTAAATCGCATTTTCTCGGCGAGCTGAGCACTTTTTCTGAATTGTGCCGCTCCCGTCACTCTGGTTAGGTTGGCATCGAAAAAAACGCTCTCGGGTGCTCTAGAGTGCCGAGTTTATTACTGCGCATTAAGAAATGACCACCTCCAACGTTTGGTTTATGTTTTATAAGCATTTTTAATTTTATTGCTTAAATCGCATTTTCTCGGCGAGCTGAGCACTTTTTCTGAATTGTGCCGCTCCCGTCACTCTGGTTAGGTTGGCATCGAAAAAAACGCTCTCGGGTGCTTTAGAGTGCCGAGTTTATTACTGCGCATTAAGAAATGACCACCTCCAACGTTTGGTTTATGTTTTATAAGCATTTTTAATTTTATTGCTTAAATCGCATTTTCTCGGCGAGCTGAGCACTTTTTCTGAATTGTGCCGCTCCCGTCACTCTGGTTAGGTTGGCATCGAAAAAAACGCTCTCGGGTGCTTTAGAGTGCCGAGTTATTCACTGCGCATGAAGAAATGACCACCTCCAACGTTTGGTTTATGTTTTATAAGCATTTTTAATTTTATTGCTTAAATCGCATTTTCTCGGCGAGCTGAGCACTTTTTCTGAATTGTGCCGCTCCCGTCACTCTGGTTAGGTTGGCATCGAAAAAAACGCTCTCGGGTGCTTTAGAGTGCCGAGTTTATCACTGCGCATGAAGAAATGACCACCTCCAACGTTTGGTTTATGTTTTATAAGCATTTTTAATTTTATTGCTTAAATCGCATTTTCTCGGCGAGCTGAGCGCTTTTTCTGAATTGTGCCGCTCCCGTCACTCTGGTTAGGTTGGCATCGAAAAAAACGCTCTCGGGTGCTTTAGAGTGCCGAGTTATTCACTGCGCATGAAGAAATGACCACCTCCAATGTTTGGTTTATGTTTAATAAGCATTTTTAATTTTATTGCTTAAATCGCATTTTCTCGGCGAGCTGAGCGCTTTTTCTGAATTGTGCCGCTCCCGTCACTCTGGTTAGGTTGGCATCGAAAAAAACGCTCTCGGGTGCTTTAGAGTGCCGAGTTATTCACTGCGCATGAAGAAATAACCACCTCCAACGTTTGGTTTATGTTTAATAAGCATTTTTAATTTTATTGCTTAAATCGCATTTTCTCGGCGAGCTGAGCACTTTTTCTGAATTGTGCCGCTCCCGTCATTCTGGTTAGGTTGGCATCGAAAAAAACGCTCTCGGGTGCTTAAGAGTGCCGAGTTTATTACTGCGCATTAAGAAATGACCACCTCCAACGTTTGGTTTATGTTTTATAAGCATTTTTAATTTTATTGCTTAAATCGCATTTTCTCGGCGAGCTGAGCACTTTTTCTGAATTGTGCCGCTCCCGTCACTCTGGTTAGGTTGGCATCGAAAAAAACGCTCTCGGGTGCTTTAGAGTGCCGAGTTTATTACTGCGCATTAAGAAATGACCACCTCCAACGTTTGGTTTATGTTTTATAAGCATTTTTAATTTTATTGCTTAAATCGCATTTTCTCGGCGAGCTGAGCACTTTTTCTGAATTGTGCCGCTCCCGTCACTCTGGTTAGGTTGGCATCGAAAAAAACGCTCTCGGGTGCTTTAGAGTGACGAGTTATTCACTGCGCATGAAGAAATGACCACCTCCAACGTTTGGTTTATGTTTAATAAGCATTTTTTAATTTATTGCTTGAATCGCATTTTCTCGGCGAGCTGAGCACTTTTTCTGAATTGTGCCGCTCCCGTCACTCTGGTTAGGTTGGCATCGAAAAAAACGCTCTCGGGTGCTTTAGAGTGCCGAGTTTATCACTGCGCATGAAGAAATGACCACCTCCAACGTTTGGTTTATGTTTTATAAGCATTTTTAATTTTATTGCTTAAATCGCATTTTCTCGGCGAGCTGAGCACTTTTTCTGAATTGTGCCGCTCCCGTCACTCTGGTTAGGTTGGCATCGAAAAAAACGCTCTCGGGTGCTTTAGAGTGCCGAGTTTATCACTGCGCATGAAGAAATGACCACCTCCAACGTTTGGTTTATGTTTTATAAGCATTTTTAATTTTATTGCTTAAATCGCATTTTCTCGGCGAGCTGAGCACTTTTTCTGAATTGTGCCGCTCCCGTCACTCTGGTTAGGTTGGCATCGAAAAAAACGCTCTCGGGTGCTTTAGAGTGCCGAGTTTATCACTGCGCATGAAGAAATGACCACCTCCAACGTTTGGTTTATGTTTTATAAGCATTTTTAATTTTATTGCTTAAATCGCATTTTCTCGGCGAGCTGAGCACTTTTTCTGAATTGTGCCGCTCCCGTCACTCTGGTTAGGTTGGCATCGAAAAAAACGCTCTCGGGTGCTTTAGAGTGCCAAGTTTATTACTGCGCATTAAGAAATGACCACCTCCAACGTTTGGTTTATGTTTTATAAGCATTTTTAATTTTATTGCTTAAATCGCATTTTCTCGGCGAGCTGAGCGCTTTTTCTGAATTGTGCCGCTCCCGTCACTCTGGTTAGGTTGGCATCGAAAAAAACGCTCTCGGGTGCTTTAGAGTGCCGAGTTATTCACTGCGCATGAAGAAATGACCACCTCCAACGTTTGGTTTATGTTTTATAAGCATTTTTAATTTTATTGCTTAAATCGCATTTTCTCGGCGAGCTGAGCGCTTTTTCTGAATTGTGCCGCTCCCGTCACTCTGGTTAGGTTGGCATCGAAAAAAACGCTCTCGGGTGCTTTAGAGTGCCGAGTTTATCACTGCGCATGAAGAAATGACCACCTCCAACGTTTGGTTTATGTTTTATAAGCATTTTTAATTTTATTGCTTAAATCGCATTTTCTCGGCGAGCTGAGCGCTTTTTCTGAATTGTGCCGCTCCCGTAACTCTGGTTAGGTTGGCATCGAAAAAAACGCTCTCGGGTGCTTTAGAGTGCCGAGTTTATCACTGGGCATGAAGAAATGACCACTTCCAACGTTTGGTTTATGTTTTATAAGCATTTTTAATTTTATTGCTTAAATCGCATTTTCTCGGCGAGCTGAGCACTTTTTCTGAATTGTGCCGCTCCCGTCACTCTGGTTAGGTTGGCATCGAAAAAAACGCTCTCGGGTGCTTAAGAGTGCCGAGTTTATTACTGCGCATTAAGAAATGACCACCTCCAACGTTTGGTTTATGTTTTATAAGCATTTTTAATTTTATTGCTTAAATCGCATTTTCTCGGCGAGCTGAGCACTTTTTCTGAATTGTGCCGCTCCCGTCACTCTGGTTAGGTTGGCATCGAAAAAAACGCTCTCGGGTGCTTTAGAGTGCCGAGTTTATTACTGCGCATTAAGAAATGACCACCTCCAACGTTTGGTTTATGTTTTATAAGCATTTTTAATTTTATTGCTTAAATCGCATTTTCTCGGCGAGCTGAGCACTTTTTCTGAATTGTGCCGCTCCCGTCACTCTGGTTAGGTTGGCATCGAAAAAAACGCTCTCGGGTGCTTTAGAGTGCCGAGTTATTCACTGCGCATGAAGAAATGACCACCTCCAACGTTTGGTTTATGTTTAATAAGCATTTTTTAATTTATTGCTTGAATCGCATTTTCTCGGCGAGCTGAGCACTTTTTCTGAATTGTGCCGCTCCCGTCACTCTGGTTAGGTTGGCATCGAAAAAAACGCTCTCGGGTGCTTTAGAGTGCCGAGTTTATCACTGCGCATGAAGAAATGACCACCTCCAACGTTTGGTTTATGTTTTATAAGCATTTTTAATTTTATTGCTTAAATCGCATTTTCTCGGCGAGCTGAGCACTTTTTCTGAATTGTGCCGCTCCCGTCACTCTGGTTAGGTTGGCATCGAAAAAAACGCTCTCGGGTGCTTTAGAGTGCCGAGTTTATCACTGCGCATGAAGAAATGACCACCTCCAACGTTTGGTTTATGTTTTATAAGCATTTTTAATTTTATTGCTTAAATCGCATTTTCTCGGCGAGCTGAGCACTTTTTCTGAATTGTGCCGCTCCCGTCACTCTGGTTAGGTTGGCATCGAAAAAAACGCTCTCGGGTGCTTTAGAGTGCCAAGTTTATTACTGCGCATTAAGAAATGACCACCTCCAACGTTTGGTTTATGTTTTATAAGCATTTTTAATTTTATTGCTTAAATCGCATTTTCTCGGCGAGCTGAGCGCTTTTTCTGAATTGTGCCGCTCCCGTCACTCTGGTTAGGTTGGCATCGAAAAAAACGCTCTCGGGTGCTTTAGAGTGCCGAGTTTATCACTGCGCATGAAGAAATGACCACCTCCAACGTTTGGTTTATGTTTTATAAGCATTTTTAATTTTATTGCTTAAATCGCATTTTCTCGGCGAGCTGAGCGCTTTTTCTGAATTGTGCCGCTCCCGTAACTCTGGTTAGGTTGGCATCGAAAAAAACGCTCTCGGGTGCTTTAGAGTGCCGAGTTTATCACTGCGCATGAAGAAATGACCACTTCCAACGTTTGGTTTATGTTTTATAAGCATTTTTAATTTTATTGCTTAAATCGCATTTTCTCGGCGAGCTGAGCACTTTTTCTGAATTGTGCCGCTCCCGTCACTCTGGTTAGGTTGGCATCGAAAAAAACGCTCTGGGTGCTTTAGAGTGTCGAGTTATTCACTGCGCATGAAGAAATGACCACCTCCAACGTTTGGTTTATGTTTTATAAGCATTTTTAATTTTATTGCTTAAATCGCATTTTCTCGGCGAGCTGAGCACTTTTTCTGAATTGTGCCGCTCCCGTCACTCTGGTTAGGTTGGCATCGAAAAAAACGCTCTCGGGTGCTTTAGAGTGCCGAGTTTATCACTGCGCATGAAGAAATGACCACCTCCAACGTTTGGTTTATGTTTTATAAGCATTTTTAATTTTATTGCTTAAATCGCATTTTCTCGGCGAGCTGAGCGCTTTTTCTGAATTGTGCCGCTCCCGTCATTCTGGTTAGGTTGGAATCGAAAAAAACGCTCTCGGGTGCTTTAGAGTGCCGAGTTATTCACTGCGCATGAAGAAATGACCACCTCCAATGTTTGGTTTATGTTTAATAAGCATTTTTAATTTTATTGCTTAAATCGCATTTTCTCGGCGAGCTGAGCGCTTTTTCTGAATTGTGCCGCTCCCGTCACTCTGGTTAGGTTGGCATCGAAAAAAACGCTCTCGGGTGCTTTAGAGTGCCGAGTTATTCACTGCGCATGAAGAAATGACCACCTCCAACGTTTGGTTTATGTTTAATAAGCATTTTTAATTTTATTGCTTAAATCGCATTTTCTCGGCGAGCTGAGCACTTTTTCTGAATTGTGCCGCTCCCGTCACTCTGGTTAGGTTGGCATCGAAAAAAACGCTCTCGGGTGCTTAAGAGTGCCGAGTTTATTACTGCGCATTAAGAAATGACCACCTCCAACGTTTGGTTTATGTTTTATAAGCATTTTTAATTTTATTGCTTAAATCGCATTTTCTCGGCGAGCTGAGCACTTTTTCTGAATTGTGCCGCTCCCGTCACTCTGGTTAGGTTGGCATCGAAAAAAACGCTCTCGGGTGCTTTAGAGTGCCGAGTTTATTACTGCGCATTAAGAAATGACCACCTCCAACGTTTGGTTTATGTTTTATAAGCATTTTTAATTTTATTGCTTAAATCGCATTTTCTCGGCGAGCTGAGCACTTTTTCTGAATTGTGCCGCTCCCGTCACTCTGGTTAGGTTGGCATCGAAAAAAACGCTCTCGGGTGCTTTAGAGTGCCGAGTTTATTACTGCCCATTAAGAAATGACCACCTCCAACGTTTGGTTTATGTTTTATAAGCATTTTTAATTTTATTGCTTAAATCGCATTTTCTCGGCGAGCTGAGCACTTTTTCTGAATTGTGCCGCTCCCGTCACTTGGCATCGAAAAAAACGCTCTCGGGTGCTTTAGAGTGCCGAGTTATTCACTGCGCATGAAGAAATGACCACCTCCAACGTTTGGTTTATGTTTTATAAGCATTTTTAATTTTATTGCTTAAATCGCATTTTCTCGGCGAGCTGAGCGCTTTTTCTGAATTGTGCCGCTCCCGTCACTCTGGTTAGGTTGGCATCGAAAAAAACGCTCTCGGGTGCTTTAGAGTGCCGAGTTATTCACTGCGCATGAAGAAATGACCACCTCCAACGTTTGGTTTATGTTTAATAAGCATTTTTAATTTTATTGCTTAAATCGCATTTTCTCGGCGAGCTGAGCACTTTTTCTGAATTGTGCCGCTCCCGTCACTCTGGTTAGGTTGGCATCGAAAAAAACCCTCTCGGGTGCTTTAGAGTGCCGAGTTTATTACTGTGCATTAGGAAATGACCACCTCCAACGTTTGGTTTATGTTTTATAAGCATTTTTAATTTTATTGCTTAAATCGCATTTTCTCGGCGAGCTGAGCGCTTTTTCTGAATTGTGCCGCTCCCGTCACTCTGGTTAGGTTGGCATCGAAAAAAACGCTCTCGGGTTCTTTAGAGTGCCGAGTTTATTACTGCGCATTAAGAAATGACCACCTCCAACGTTTGGTTTATGTTTTATAAGCATTTTTAATTTTATTGCTTAAATCGCATTTTCTCGGCGAGCTGAGCACTTTTTCTGAATTGTGCCGCTCCCGTCACTCTGGTTAGGTTGGCATCGAAAAAAACGCTCTCGGGTGCTTTAGAGTGCCGAGTTTATTACTGCGCATTGAGAAATGACCACCTCCAACGTTTGGTTTATGTTTTATAAGCATTTTTAATTTTATTGCTTAAATCGCATTTTCTCGGCGAGCTGAGCACTTTTTCTGAATTGTGCCTCTCCCGTCACTCTGGTTAGGTTGGCATCGAAAAAAACGCTCTCGGGTGCTATAGAGTGCCGAGTTTATTACTGCGCATTAAGAAATGACCACCTCCAACGTTTGGTTTATGTTTTATAAGCATTTTTAATTTTATTGCTTAAATCGCATTTTCTCGGCGAGCTGAGCGCTTTTTCTGAATTGTGCCGCTCCCGTCACTCTGGTTAGGTTGGCATCGAAAAAAACGCTCTCGGGTGCTTTAGAGTGCCGAGTTTATCACTGCGCATGAAGAAATGACCACCTCCAACGTTTGGTTTATGTTTTATAAGCATTTTTAATTTTATTGCTTAAATCGCATTTTCTCGGCGAGCTGAGCGCTTTTTCTGAATTGTGCCGCTCCCGTAACTCTGGTTAGGTTGGCATCGAAAAAAACGCTCTCGGGTGCTTTAGAGTGCCGAGTTTATCACTGCGCATGAAGAAATGACCACTTCCAACGTTTGGTTTATGTTTTATAAGCATTTTTAATTTTATTGCTTAAATCGCATTTTCTCGGCGAGCTGAGCACTTTTTCTGAATTGTGCCGCTCCCGTCACTCTGGTTAGGTTGGCATCGAAAAAAACGCTCTCGGGTGCTCTAGAGTGCCGAGTTTATTACTGCGCATTAAGAAATGACCACCTCCAACGTTTGGTTTATGTTTTATAAGCATTTTTAATTTTATTGCTTAAATCGCATTTTCTCGGCGAGCTGAGCACTTTTTCTGAATTGTGCCGCTCCCGTCACTCTGGTTAGGTTGGCATCGAAAAAAACGCTCTCGGGTGCTTTAGAGTGCCGAGTTTATTACTGCGCATTAAGAAATGACCACCTCCAACGTTTGGTTTATGTTTTATAAGCATTTTTAATTTTATTGCTTAAATCGCATTTTCTCGGCGAGCTGAGCACTTTTTCTGAATTGTGCCGCTCCCATCACTCTGGTTAGGTTGGCATCGAAAAAAACGCTCTCGGGTGCTTTAGAGTGCCGAGTTTATCACTGCGCATGAAGAAATGACCACCTCCAACGTTTGGTTTATGTTTTATAAGCATTTTTAATTGTATTGCTTAAATCGCATTTTCTCGGCGAGCTGAGCACTTTTTCTGAATTGTGCCGCTCCCGTCACTCTGGTTAGGTTGGCATCGAAAAAAACGCTCTCGGGTGCTTTAGAGTGCCGAGTTTATCACTGCGCATGAAGAAATGACCACCTCCAACGTTTGGTTTATGTTTTATAAGCATTTTTAATTTTATTGCTTGAATCGCATTTTCTCGGCGAGCTGAGCACTTTTTCTGAATTGTGCCGCTCCCGTCACTCTGGTTAGGTTGGCATCGAAAAAAACGCTCTCGGGTGCTTTAGAGTGCCGAGTTATTCACTGCGCATGAAGAAATGACCACCTCCAACGTTTGGTTTATGTTTAATAAGCATTTTTAATTTTATTGCTTGAATCGCATTTTCTCGGCGAGCTGAGCACTTTTTCTGAATTGTGCCGCTCCCGTCACTCTGGTTAGGTTGGCATCGAAAAAAACGCTCTCGGGTGCTTTAGAGTGCCGAGTTTATCACTGCGCATGAAGAAATGACCACCTCCAACGTTTGGTTTATGTTTTATAAGCATTTTTAATTTTATTGCTTAAATCGCATTTTCTCGGCGAGCTGAGCGCTTTTTCTGAATTGTGCCGCTCCCGTCACTCTGGTTAGGTTGGCATCGAAAAAAACGCTCTCGGGTGCTTTAGAGTGCCGACTTTATCACTGCGCATGAAGAAATGACCACCTCCAACGTTTGGTTTATGTTTTATAAGCATTTTTAATTTTATTGCTTAAATCGCATTTTCTCGGCGAGCTGAGCACTTTTTCTGAATTGTGCCGCTCCCGTCACTCTGGTTAGGTTGGCATCGAAAAAAACGCTCACGGGTGCTTTAGAGTGCCGAGTTTATTACTGCGCATTAAGAAATGACCACCTCCAACGTTTGGTTTATGTTTTATAAGCATTTTTAATTTTATTGCTTAAATCGCATTTTCTCGGCGAGCTGAGCACTTTTTCTGAATTGTGCCGCTCCCGTCACTCTGGTTAGGTTGGCATCGAAAAAAACGCTCTCGGGTGCTTTAGAGTGCCGAGTTATTCACTGCGCATGAAGAAATGACCACCTCCAACGTTTGGTTTATGTTTTATAAGCATTTTTAATTTTATTGCTTAAATCGCATTTTCTCGGCGAGCTGAGCACTTTTTCTGAATTGTGCCGCTCCCGTCACTCTGGTTAGGTTGGCATCGAAAAAAACGCTCTCGGGTGCTTTAGAGTGCCGAGTTTATCACTGCGCATGAAGAAATGACCACCTCCAACGTTTGGTTTATGTTTTATAAGCATTTTTAATTTTATTGCTTAAATCGCATTTTCTCGGCGAGCTGAGCGCTTTTTCTGAATTGTGCCGCTCCCGTCACTCTGGTTAGGTTGGCATCGAAAAAAACGCTCTCGGGTGCTTTAGAGTGCCGAGTTATTCACTGCGCATGAAGAAATGACCACCTCCAATGTTTGGTTTATGTTTAATAAGCATTTTTAATTTTATTGCTTAAATCGCATTTTCTCGGCGAGCTGAGCGCTTTTTCTGAATTGTGCCGCTCCCGTCACTCTGGTTAGGTTGGCATCGAAAAAAACGCTCTCGGGTGCTTTAGAGTGCCGAGTTATTCACTGCGCATGAAGAAATGACCACCCCCAACGTTTGGTTTATGTTTAATAAGCATTTTTAATTGTATTGCTTAAATCGCATTTTCTCGGCGAGCTGAGCACTTTTTCTGAATTGTGCCGCTCCCGTCACTCTGGTTAGGTTGGCATCGAAAAAAACGCTCTCGGGTGCTTTAGAGTGCCGAGTTTATTACTGCGCATTAAGAAATGACCACCTCCAACGTTTGGTTTATGTTTTATAAGCATTTTTAATTTTATTGCTTAAATCGCATTTTCTCGGCGAGCTGAGCACGTTTTCTGAATTGTGCCGCTCCCGTCACTCTGGTTAGGTTGGCATCGAAAAAAACGCTCTCGGGTGCTTTAGAGTGCCGAGTTTATTACTGCGCATTAAGAAATGACCACCTCCAACGTTTGGTTTATGTTTTATAAGCATTTTTAATTTTATTGCTTTAATCGCATTTTCTCGGCGAGCTGAGCACTTTTTCTGAATTGTGCCGCTCCCGTCACTCTGGTTAGGTTGGCATCGAAAAAAACGCTCTCGGGTGCTTTAGAGTGCCGAGTTTATTACTGCGCATTAAGAAATGACCACCTCCAACGTTTGGTTTATGTTTTATAAGCATTTTTAATTTTATTGCTTAAATCGCATTTTCTCGGCGAGCTGAGCACTTTTTCTGAATTGTGCCGCTCCCGTCACTCTGGTTAGGTTGGCATCGAAAAAAACGCTCTCGGGTGCTTTAGAGTGCCGAGTTATTCACTGCGCATGAAGAAATGACCACCTCCAACGTTTGGTTTATGTTTAATAAGCATTTTTAATTTTATTGCTTGAATCGCATTTTCTCGGCGAGCTGAGCACTTTTTCTGAATTGTGCCGCTCCCGTCACTCTGGTTAGGTTGGCATCGAAAAAAACGCTCTCGGGTGCTTTAGAGTGCCGAGTTTATCACTGCGCATGAAGAAATGACCACCTCCAACGTTTGGTTTATGTTTTATAAGCATTTTTAATTTTATTGCTTAAATCGCATTTTCTCGGCGAGCTGAGCACTTTTTCTGAATTGTGCCGCTCCCGTCACTCTGGTTAGGTTGGCATCGAAAAAAACGCTCTCGGGTGCTTTAGAGTGCCGAGTTTATCACTGCGCATGAAGAAATGACCACCTCCAACGTTTGGTTTATGTTTTATAAGCATTTTTAATTTTATAGCTTAAATCGCATTTTCTCGGCGAGCTGAGCACTTTTTCTGAATTGTGCCGCTCCCGTCACTTGGCATCGAAAAAAACGCTCTCGGGTGCTTTAGAGTGCCGAGTTATTCACTGCGCATGAAGAAATGACCACCTCCAACGTTTGGTTTATGTTTTATAAGCATTTTTAATTTTATTGCTTAAATCGCATTTTCTCGGCGAGCTGAGCGCTTTTTCTGAATTGTGCCGCTCCCGTCACTCTGGTTAGGTTGGCATCGAAAAAAACGCTCTCGGGTGCTTTAGAGTGCTGAGTTTATTACTGCGCATTAAGAAATGACCACCTCCAACGTTTGGTTTATGTTTTATAAGCATTTTTAATTTTATTGCTTAAATCGCATTTTCTCGGCGAGCTGAGCGCTTTTTCTGAATTGTGCCGCTCCCGTCACTCTGGTTAGGTTGGCATCGAAAAAAACGCTCTCGGGTGCTTTAGAGTGCCGAGTTTATTACTGCGCATTAAGAAATGACCACCTCCAACGTTTGGTTTATGTTTTATAAGCATTTTTAATTTTATTGCTTAAATCGCATTTTCTCGGCGAGCTGAGCACTTTTTCTGAATTGTGCCGCTCCCGTCACTCTGGTTAGGTTGGCATCGAAAAAAACGCTCTCGGGTGCTTTAGAGTGCCGAGTTATTCACTGCGCACGAAGAAATGACCACCTCCAACGTTTGGTTTATGTTTTATAAGCATTTTTAATTTTATTGCTTAAATCGCATTTTCTCGGCGAGCTGAGCGCTTTTTCTGAATTGTGCCGCTCCCGTCACTCTGGTTAGGTTGGCATCGAAAAAAACGCTCTCGGGTGCTTTAGAGTGCCGAGTTTATTACTGCGCATTAAGAAATGACCACCTCCAACGTTTGGTTTATGTTTTATAAGCATTTTTAATTTTATTGCTTAAATCGCATTTTCTCGGCGAGCTGAGCACTTTTTCTGAATTGTGCCGCTCCCGTCACTCTGGTTAGGTTGGCATCGAAAAAAACGCTCTCGGGTGCTTTAGAGTGCCGAGTTTATTACTGCGCATTAAGAAATGACCACCTCCAACGTTTGGTTTATGTTTTATAAGCATTTTTAATTTTATTGCTTAAATCGCATTTTCTCGGCGAGCTGAGCACTTTTTCTGAATTGTGCCGCTCCCGTCACTCTGGTTAGGTTGGCATCGAAAAAAACGCTATCGGGTGCTTTAGAGTGCCGAGTTATTCACTGCGCATGAAGAAATGACCACCTCCAACGTTTGGTTTATGTTTAATAAGCATTTTTAATTTTATTGCTTAAATTGCATTTTCTCGGCGAGCTGAGCACTTTTTCTGAATTGTGCCGCTCCCGTCACTCTGGTTAGGTTGGCATCGAAAAAAACGCTCTCGGGTGCTTTAGAGTGCCGAGTTTATCACTGCGCATGAAGAAATGACCACCTCCAACGTTTGGTTTATGTTTTATAAGCATTTTTAATTTTATTGCTTAAATCGCATTTTCTCGGCGAGCTGAGCACTTTTTCTGAATTGTGCCGCTCCCGTCACTCTGGTTAGGTTGGTGTTAGGTTTTTACAGACAGAGTGAATAAATGTTAAGAGAAACGCACCAACGGACAGACCACAAGTGAGGCAGAATATTGAGTCGTAGCTTGCGCAAGGAGTGCAGTACAGACAGCTTACAATGCCCAACCTACACTAAAGTCTGTCTGCATCCTTGCTCTCTTTATTTGGGGAATTTTCCTCATCACATGTGTAGCAGAAACCAAATAAGGGTAGGGGGAAGCGCAAACGGTTTCTGCTTTTGGTAAGCGCAGGAAACTTCTGGTGTGTGTAGATTACTGCAAACGTTATGCTAATGTGGCGACATAGGAAAGAGCAAACAGAGTTCATCAAGTTCAATGGGTTCAAGCAGTCTTATCAGCAAGGACCAGGGGCGCTCCCAGCGCTCCATTTCTTGAGGGTGTGAGGTGCCGAGTCAGCCACTTGAGGAAGGCTGACACAATGTCGTTGCTGCTGTCTCTCGCTGACCGAGACAAGACCTCACACCTTGGCTGATGTGGTATTCTGTGGTGGACATAAGAACAGCAAAGCAGAACAACGAACGCACGTACGCAGATCTAATCTAACGGTAGATCTAACGAGACATCATTTACTGTAATATAGTAATATAGAAACTAAAAGAGAACGCATGATAACATATATATACAATTTTCCAACAATTCCCCCCTGTTTATCATAAGTTCTCAGAGACCCTCAAATCACCCAAAGGCTACTTCAAAAGATTTTCAGCCGCAGGATCATACGTCATAAGAACAAATTTACACCCGGGAGGCGACCGAAGCCAATTAGACAACGTCGGACTCAGGAAAAAGGTCGGACAGGTCCACAGCGGGGGCCTCATCAATGGAGTCAATGCGAAGATGACAACTCGGGGGCCGTGGGAGCTCAAAGTCGTCCTCAGGGAGCAACGGAAAAGCGTCAGCCGGCGGAGAGATAGCGGTCGTAATCAATTTATTAATTAGGGACCGGAGACACGGAATGCAACAACATCCACACAAGGTCAAAACAGCAGAAAAAACGGCAAGGGAGACTAGGACCGAGGAAACCAGGGTGCGGTACTTGCCGAACACATTCAGCCAGCTGTTCCAAACCTCCGTGTTCACACCACTGTGGTCCTTCATCTTCCCATTCAAGGTCCTCAAACCCTCAAGGGCCAGGGACAGGCTTCCGCCGGCTGCAGTGTTATTTGGGATAAAAGTGCAGCATTGCTCACCGAACATGGCGCAGACACCGCCCTCCTTAGCGAGTAGCATGTCAAGGCCCATCCGGTTCTGGAAAGCCATGAGGGAAGTCGCGGCCAGCTGGGAGTGGACCGCTCTGAAGCCCGCCTCGGTCCAATTTCCAAGCCTCTGCACGTTGTAGTGGATGTAATTGATCCTGTCAACATTTTTGTTAAGGGTGCACCACCAACAAATGGAGGATTCGAAACCAGCTGCTATCTGGTTCACCAGCTTATACTCATCCGGCACTCCTCTGGGAACTCCAATGGCATCTATATAGGTCGGATCCGCCGCGCCTTGCCACTCGGCACTCCGCTTAGCCCTCGACCAGGGTCGGGGCACAAAAGAATCAATAAAAACGTCTAGCTCATGAGTAGATGCGGGCATTAATAAAACGGGAAGCAAAAGGGTCACCAAAGCGCAAGTACCAGAGCTATTAAAAGGGAGACTATCATAAAGTTTGTCAGTGTTGCACCAAAACCAAATATCACTACGAGCGATGGGTGAGAAAAAGGCAGCGCCATAGAACAGGGAAGTGCACAAAGGAGCTGACAAAACGCCTAGGCTTGCGCCGGTACCGGGCAACTTGATGCACGTGAAATTACCTTTAGCAACATCAGTGGAAAAAAGGGGTTTGGACTTTGCCAAGGAGGAAACGGGATAGACCTTGTCCCAACTGGAGCAAGGATGAGCAGACGGAATGGAAGGGGTAGACATCACAAAAATCGCACACTCAGGAGCCACACTCGCGGGAATGATTCTCAAGAGGGGCCGTGGGCCCATACACACAACGCAACTGGTGTTAGTCACATTAGCAGCTTGCTCGGCCATGAGGAGCCAATTGTTAGTCTGGCCACTCATACCTGTGGAGGCCACAAAGTGACTGTCTACATCGGTGAGGGCCACGCTCGTAATCACTGCCCCAGATGTTTTGGAAAAGTCGCTCAACACGGGACTGTCAGCGCCCCGCATAGTTTTGTTAACGCAAAGGACAATAGGAAACTGAGGATCCTTCCCAGAGGACCAAGCCCACAACTGAAAACCCCAACAGGAAGTATTGAGCAGGGTAGCGTGAGGGGGCCGAACCGTGTCATCAGGGAGTGTAACGGTCAAAAGAAGGCTTGAGCCTTGGTTCTTCAAAGTGATACGTTTAGCAAAAAACACAGCTTCTTCACTGGAGCCAGGAGGCCAGTAACCTGGTACCTGCGAGGTGATGAAGGCGCTCCAGTCCGAAATGTCTGGATTGACAGTCAAATACCACCAATACCCAGGCCATTTGTCACCCGTAGTGAGCCAGCCTTGTCGGGTACCTTTCAAACTCTTCAAGGGCACGGTGATAGTGGAAGCCGTGTTTGGGGCCACGGTGAACGCCAATGAATGTAGGTACGCGTTGGCTATGCGCCATGGCACGCAGGAAATACCGTCGTGAACGAGAGCAGGCGTGCAGTGTTTAAAGGTGGGCCTAATGGACGAGACCTCACGCCTATGTCTACGCGAAGCAACATCATCCCATGGACAATATCGGGAACCAACGGAACTATCGCGACTGTGCCTAGGATCGTTATCCGTCGAACAAAGTTTGTAAAACTCATAATCAGAAATAGTAAAAACATCAGGTGAATCAGAAACAGCGGAAACTACAGGTAAATCAGGAACAGTGGAAACTCCAGGTGAACTGTCTGGAGTCGTGTGTTTTATAAAAACAGGGCCGATGCGCATATAGCACACTGTCCCAACTACAGTGAAACCAAAAATGACAAAAATCCAAATGAATGCTTCCCAAGGTTTGCAACCATCCCGCACCTTCGCAAGACATTGTTCCAACGGCATTTTAACACCTAGTTTTAGATCTCCTCAGAGTCAACTCCCTGAGCTTCGGGTTGGTGGCTTGGAATGCTTCTGCTGGCTTTCGTGTCAACCCTGGATCTTGGCACCAGAATCAGGCACTATTACCAGACTTGCACACCTTCCGTACTTAGGTTGGGTCTGCGGAGATCACCTTTTTACAGTGTGACAAATGAATCCACGTGTTACGTTCGGCTATTTTTAAAGCGTTAGGTGTTGTGAGAAGCACTAAAAAGGGACCTTCCCACTTGGGCGAGTGCCAATTCTTCTTCTTGATGCTCCTGATCAAGACCCAGTCTCCCGGAACCACTTTGGGGTCCTCCTGCGGAGAGATGGGTTGGTCAGTAATGTTACTGGTCTGATTTTTAGCATGTTCCAACATTTTTCTCATGTAGTCGGCCAAAGTGGCCTCTTCCGGCACGTCCCAAACATTTTTAAACTGAGGAAGCCTGTACGGCCTTCCAAAGATGGTTTCATAGGGAGTCAACCCAGTCGTACTTGTAACATTCATGTACATTTTCACTAAATCTAGACACTGAGTCCATGGTCGTTTAGTTTCCTCCATGCATTTTTTTAGTCTATTTTTTATAGTACCATTAAAACGCTCAATCAAGCCAGCTGACTGTGGATGGTAGGAACAATGGTTCTTTATATTTATGTGGAACAATCTCCCAATGTTTTGCACCACTTGATTGACAAAATGTTGACCATTGTCACTATAAATTTTTTCTGGAATGCCATATCTTGGAATAATGTCTTTGCACAATGCTTTTGCTACTGTTAGTGCGTCCGCATGTCTAGTGGGAAAAACTTCTACCCATTTAGAAAACGCATCGATGATGACCAAACAATATTCTTTTCCCTCGCTCTTATTTAATTGGATGTAATCCATATGTATTGTGTGAAATGGATACAATGGAGTCGGAAATTTTCCTCTCCGAGGTCGCAAGTTACCTTGTGGATTGTGTTTAGCACAAATCAAACATGCTCTGCAAAATTGTTGCGAAAAACCAGCAAACCCGTATGCTGTGTAAATGGACTCAATCTGTTTCACCATCCCCCCTGTCGAGACATGGGTGACCCCATGACTCGAAATAGCAGCCCACTTATACAAGTTCCGAGGCAAGACAGGCTTGCCCAGAGGTCACACAAAAAGGCCATTGTCATTTTTAATGGCGCCCCGTTTCTCCCAAGAGAGGCGCTCCTGGGAGGGGCTTTGAGATTGCATGTCAAGCAGCACGTCAGGAGAAACGTGAGACACGGAATCGCTATCAGTACAAGAAGAGAGGACATGGAGCACGCCTTCAGCGGCAGCCTTGGCAGACCTGTCCGCGAAGGCGTTACCCAAAGAAACAGGATCAGACCTAGTAGTATGAGCAGCACATTTGCAGACCGCCACCTTGGAGGGCAGTTGGACAGCGTCCAAAAGTTGGGGAAGCAATGTCGAATGGGTGACGGGCTTGCCTGTAGATGTTACCATGCCACGGTTGCTCCATTGTTGAGCAAAGACGTGCACTGTGGCAAAAGCATACTGACTGTCAGTCCAAATGGTGACAGGCTTGTTCGCGAAAAGAATGCAAGCTTCCGTGAGAGCAATGAGTTCAGCGGCCTGTGCCGACATATGGGAAGGCAGTTTCACAGCTTTCAAAACCTCGTCAGCTGTAACGACAGCGTAACCAGAGAGGGTCACGCCAAGAGCATTTTTCTTCGAAGATCCATCAACAAAAACCACGTGACCGTCAGACAAGGGTGTGTCCTCCAGATCGGGCCGAGCCTTGGCTACTTGTTGGGCCGCATCGACACAATCATGGAAATCACCGTCATCCGGAAGAGGAATGAGAGTAGCAGGATTGAGTGTTGTGCACCTCTCAACGGTCAGATGCGGTTGGGAAAGCAAAGTAGCCATGCACGACAAGTGACGTGCAGGCGACAAAAAGGTCATGTTTGTTTGTAGCAAAAGAGCTGACACTGCATGCGGAACTTTCAGCGTTAAAGGATGAAACAACACAACGCTGGCGCTGCTTTCCACAGCCATGGAGGCCGCCACCACGGCCCTCACACATGGTGGGAGAGCGCAAGCAACACTATCCAATTTAGAAGAATAAAAGGCAATAGGGCGAAGTTTCAAGCCATGCGATTGCATCAAAACAGAGGTCATATAATGACCTTTGCAATCAACAGTCTGGACAAACGGTTTGTCATAATTGGGCAAGGCTAGAGTGGAGCTAGAGACCAATGCCTGCTTGATCAACACAAATGCATCCTCCGCCTCAGGAGTCCATTTTAGTGGAGTGGACATCGAGATGTCCTCAACATACATTAATTTGGACAGAGGAGCGACAATTTGGGCATAATCAGGCACCCAGCTCCTGCAATAACCAGCAAGACCCAGAAAAGACATCATTTGTTTCTTAGTGAGTGGTTTAGGGGCCTGCAAAATGGAAACTTTCCTGCTCTCAATTATAGTTCGACCTTGGGAACTAAGATTGTGTCCTAAATATTTAATTTCCTCGGACCACAGTTGGAGCTTGTTTTTGCTGACCTTGTGGCCTTCCTTCGCCAAGTGATGTAACACTGCAAGTGTGTCCGTCTGACAAGAATCAAAATCAGGAGAAGCAATCAAAATGTCATCAACATAGAGCAAAATCTGACTTCCCTTTGGCGGGACAAATTTTGCCATGCTGGCCGCCATCACCTGCGAATAGATAGTTGGGCTTTCGCAGTACCCTTGGGGCAGTCTGGTAAAGGTGTACCTCGAGCCAGCATAAGTAAATGCAAACCAAAACTGGCTTTCTTCAGCAACAGGAACAGAGAAGAAAGCGTTGCTAATATCAATTACTGAGAATATCTTTGCATCAGGCGTCAATGAATTCAACAAGGTGTGTGGGTCAGGGACACAAGGTGCCCTCTGAATGACGGCGCTGTTCACTGCTTGCAAATCTTGCACCATTCTCCACCCGACAGAAGGAGGCGCTTTCTTCACAGGAAAAATCGGAGTATTACAAGGAGAATCAGGACAGAGAATAATGACACCAGCTTTTAGCAAATCCGAAATAACAGGTGCGATGCCTTGCAGGGCATCGGGTTTCAATGGATACTGTCGCACACAAGGACGGTACTCAGTCTTAGGTCTAATGACAACAGGAAGTGCACTTTTCACCAACCCAACGTCAGAGGGCCCTGTTGACCAGAGATCAGTCGGGACCTCAGCGAGGACCTGCTCATCTCCTGGTGACAACACAAAATGTCAAGCTGAGGGTGCTTTCTCAGAACAAGTTTTAGCATGCACACCACAAGAAAGGAAAAAGATGTGGTTCAAGACACTTCTGAAAAGCTTGGTAGAAGGACTGTAAAGAACACCAGAACTATCTCGAGTCCAGTCAAGGGCAGCCAATCCGTCTTTGGCCATGAATCCCACGCTTTGCCATGTGGATGAAAAAGGTCGGAACAAAGAGATATGGAGCGGGGTGGCCGTCTTGTGTAAATTTTCGATTCTAGAGGGAGCTGGCTGCATGACTACACAAGCGCGGCTTTCACCATCATGTAAGAGGAAAGCTGCTCTCAAGATGATAGGCGTAGCAGCCTTAAGCATGGCTTCGTAGTTTTGGTCAGGACCGGGCGTGTCCTTGTGCCACAAGGTCACGTGCAAGTCGTTTGGTTCCATTGCCTGCTCAGGGCATCGCAAAAGGCTTCTGGCCCGTGCCAAAAGAGGAGACCCAAATTGTCTCACCTCGGGGTCAATTAAATCCAATGAATAAAAATAGTAGCAATGAAATTGACCAAATATTTGTAATTGGTGACGCCTTTTGACAACGATTTTGTCATCAAGAGATACTAGAGAAAGACCAAGAGCAGTGAGAGCATCTCTTCCAAGCAAGTTAATAGGGCAATTTGGCATCAGCAAGACAGGAATGCAACAACTTCCTCCTTCAGGGTCCCGTATCCAGACTGGATGAGACTGAGGAACTGGAGTTGTCATTCCATTTGCTGCCCTCACCCAAAAGGATCTCCCGCCTTCTCGCACATCCGCAGGAATGTCGCGACAAGTAGTGATGCACGCTCCTGAATCACACAAAAAGGTAATGGGAGTACCATTCACAAACAAAGTTATCACAGGTTTCTCTACATTGTTCATCAACAAGTCCTGAATGTTCAAATCTGCATCAATAGGGGGAGCTGTTGTCAAAACAGCTCCTTCAGTTCCATGCTGACTGTCGGTTAGTCACAAGGGAGGGACAGCCCCGCTTTTATGGGGGTCCGGACAATATTTTGCTATGTGGCCCTCCTTGCCGCACGCCCAGCAGACAGGAGGCTGAGTGCTAGGTTGCTTCGGTTGACCTGTCGGGCCATAACCGAGAGCACCATGCCGGTAGCCTCCCCTGCCCTTGCCGCGGAAGTTTCCACGACCATGCTTCTTCTGGTAAGGTTCAAAAGTTTTGTTTTGATAAAATGCATCATGTGAGTCTTTATCAGCAAAAAAAATGGTAGCCACTTTCCCTTTTTCTTTTCCTTTTTTCAAATTAACAACTTTCTCAGCATGCATGGCATGATCAATAAATTGTGGCAGTGTGGAAGTAGGGAAAGTGATCATATGTTTCACAACCCAGTTTTGAATTGCTGGTCGCGAATTTGTATGTAGAGCATTTTTGAACTGCTGGTTGTAAACCTCAGTTCCAGGTACCAAGCCGCTATTGGCTTTGAACACTTTCTCCAATCTGTGTCTATAATCTTCAAACAATTCATCCTCTTTTTGTTTGGTTCGACCAATTTCTGCATAATTTGCTCTACGTTGAAATTTAGTTTTTATCCTGCCCAAAAGTTGCTCAATTTGATTTCTCAATGGCAGCCCATTATATTCCAATGGGCGGCCATTTTCATCAAAAGGATCCCAATTGCCCTTGACACTGGCCCAGTCTTTGGTCAAAGTTGCCATAAAAACTTGTTGCACCTCATCTCCTCTTAAATTATAAGAAGCAATGAGTTGCATCATGTCAGTACAATATTGCTCAACATCTTCAGACGGCACTGCTATTCCCTCAGTGGCTGATTTTACATCAGCATGAGTCCACGTTCTGTAGACTAAAATAGTGGGCCCTCCGTCATCATGGGGGTTTGCCACTTGAATCATTGGGTAGGCCTCGGTTACTCCTGCGCCCATGTAGTTCGGGCTGCCGTCTGCTACGGGGGCCGATGGAGAGGGAGCTTCCGCTTTTACGCGGCTCCGCGTAACCATGGCGTGAGCAAAATCACTATATTTTGGAGGGTCATCTACGACCGGCAATTGTGGGTACAATCGCTCGCGCTCCACAGTACTTCTCCTAACAATCTGTTCATCTTTCTCATCTGAATCCACCCCCTCCTCGGGCACGGCTCTCAAGCGAGGCCGCGCTACTGAAGTTTCATCATCTTCTCGTCTGTGCAATAAAAGGCTCTCTTTGGAGACGGACTTTTCTTCGCTCCTTTTGTTCTTTAATTTTTCTTTTATTTGTCCACATTTTCTTTTTTCTGCTTCCAATTCCCATTTCACTATTAAATGATACCCATCTTTATTCTTTTTATTTGCACCATGTTTGGCAATAACCGATTGTTTGAGATTGTTTAATGAGTTTGCACTCAATTGACCATCGAAGTTATAATTCGTTATCCATTTATCGAGATATTTCACATTTTTAGGGTCGACCCATTCCATTAATTTCCAATCTTTGCATTTTAATTTATCTCGAGGTAAAGAGTTTCGTTTGCTGTTTAAATTTCCCATGGTTTTATTTTTCTAAATTTCGGAGTTGGCGGTTCGAATGGCACCTACAGTGTCCTAAAGCCAACTTTATTCACAGGACAGTGGATAATTATTCGATGTGGAGTAAGTCTCCTTTCACCTCCCTCGCAGGGGAGCGGAGAGTTCTCTAGCCTCTGCACCTCACACAAAGCCACTGTTTACAATCCTGTGTTTTTATATAGAGGAGAGCTCAAATGAGATCACTCTCAGTCAAACCGCACACAAACACACCACACGCGTTTTTCACCACTTTTAGGAATAACAGAGGAGTCCGCACCTCCTTGCGGAATTTAACTAACAATTAATCGCTAGGTTTAACTAACAATTAGTTAGGGGGCTCCGCACCGCCCCGCGGAATTTAACTGTTCCTATTTCACTTGACAGGGTCTAGAATTCCCAAGGTTTTAGTGACTTCTCGTCACTTTTTTACTTTAAGTGACCTCTTGTCACCGTTCATTCATTCCTTTTAGTAGAATCAATATTCCTACTCACAGTCCGCTGGTCCTTTTCCTCGGGTGATTTCGGCAGTCCCCCCAGCGTCCAGCCGAACCGCTCGAGGCAGTCCCGTCAAAGGGCTTTTGTTTACCTTGGCCAAGGATTTTTCCTGCGTCGAGGAGTCCCGCCGGAGCCGCAAGGACGTATAGAAATCCCGGACGAGCCCCCAATTTCTGTTAGGTTTTTACAGACAGAGTGAATAAATGTTAAGAGAAACGCACCAACGGACAGACCACAAGTGAGGCAGAATATTGAGTCGTAGCTTGCGCAAGGAGTGCAGTACAGACAGCTTACAATGCCCAACCTACACTAAAGTCTGTCTGCATCCTTGCTCTCTTTATTTGGGGAATTTTCCTCATCACATGTGTAGCAGAAACCAAATAAGGGTAGGGGGAAGCGCAAACGGTTTCTGCTTTTGGTAAGCGCAGGAAACTTCTGGTGTGTGTAGATTACTGCAAACGTTATGCTAATGTGGCGACATAGGAAAGAGCAAACAGAGTTCATCAAGTTCAATGGGTTCAAGCAGTCTTATCAGCAAGGACCAGGGGCGCTCCCAGCGCTCCATTTCTTGAGGGTGTGAGGTGCCGAGTCAGCCACTTGAGGAAGGCTGACACAATGTCGTTGCTGCTGTCTCTCGCTGACCGAGACAAGACCTCACACCTTGGCTGATGTGGTATTCTGTGGTGGACATAAGAACAGCAAAGCAGAACAACGAACGCACGTACGCAGATCTAATCTAACGGTAGATCTAACGAGACATCATTTACTGTAATATAGTAATATAGAAACTAAAAGAGAACGCATGATAACATATATATACAATTTTCCAACAGTTGGCATCGAAAAAAACGCTCACGGGTGCTTTAGAGTGCCGAGTTTATCACTGCGCATGAAGAAATGACCACCTCCAACGTTTGGTTTATGTTTTATAAGCATTTTTAATTTTATTGCTTAAATCGCATTTTCTCGGCGAGCTGAGCGCTTTTTCTGAATTGTGCCGCTCCCGTCACTCTGGTTAGGTTGGCATCGAAAAAAACGCTCTCGGGTGCTTTAGAGTGCCGAGTTTATTACTGCGCATTAAGAAATGACCACCTCCAACGTTTGGTTTATGTTTTATAAGCATTTTTAATTTTATTGCTTAAATCGCATTTTCTCGGCGAGCTGAGCACTTTTTCTGAATTGTGCCGCTCCCGTCACTCTGGTTAGGTTGGCATCGAAAAAAACGCTCTCGGGTGCTTTAGAGTGCCGAGTTATTCACTGCGCATGGAGAAATGACCACCTCCAACGTTTGGTTTATGTTTTATAAGCATTTTTAATTTTATTGCTTAAATCGCATTTTCTCGGCGAGCTGAGCACTTTTTCTGAATTGTGCCGCTCCCGTCACTCTGGTTAGGTTGGCATCGAAAAAAACGCTCTCGGGTGCTTTAGAGTGCCGAGTTTATCACTGCGCATGAAGAAATGACCACCTCCAACGTTTGGTTTATGTTTTATAAGCATTTTTAATTTTATTGCTTAAATCGCATTTTCTCGGCGAGCTGAGCACTTTTTCTGAATTGTGCCGCTCCCGTCACTCTGGTTAGGTTGGCATCGAAAAAAACGCTCTCGGGTGCTCTAGAGTGCCGAGTTTATTACTGCGCATTAAGAAATGACCACCTCCAACGTTTGGTTTATGTTTTATAAGCATTTTTAATTTTATTGCTTAAATCGCATTTTCTCGGCGAGCTGAGCACTTTTTCTGAATTGTGCCGCTCCCGTCACTCTGGTTAGGTTGGCATCGAAAAAAACGCTCTCGGGTGCTTTAGAGTGCCGAGTTTATTACTGCGCATTGAGAAATGACCACCTCCAACGTTTGGTTTATATTTTATAAGCATTTTTAATTTTATTGCTTAAATCGCATTTTCTCGGCGAGCTGAGCACTTTTTCTGAATTGTGCCTCTCCCGTCACTCTGGTTAGGTTGGCATCGAAAAAAACGCTCTCGGGTGCTATAGAGTGCCGAGTTTATTACTGCGCATTAAGAAATGACCACCTCCAACGTTTGGTTTATGTTTTATAAGCATTTTTAATTTTATTGCTTAAATCGCATTTTCTCGGCGAGCTGAGCGCTTTTTCTGAATTGTGCCGCTCCCGTCACTCTGGTTAGGTTGGCATCGAAAAAAACGCTCTCGGGTGCTTTAGAGTGCCGAGTTTATCACTGCGCATGAAGAAATGACCACCTCCAACGTTTGGTTTATGTTTTATAAGCATTTTTAATTTTATTGCTTAAATCGCATTTTCTCGGCGAGCTGAGCGCTTTTTCTGAATTGTGCCGCTCCCGTAACTCTGGTTAGGTTGGCATCGAAAAAAACGCTCTCGGGTGCTTTAGAGTGCCGAGTTTATCACTGCGCATGAAGAAATGACCACTTCCAACGTTTGGTTTATGTTTTATAAGCATTTTTAATTTTATTGCTTAAATCGCATTTTCTCGGCGAGCTGAGCACTTTTTCTGAATTGTGCCGCTCCCGTCACTCTGGTTAGGTTGGCATCGAAAAAAACGCTCTCGGGTGCTCTAGAGTGCCGAGTTTATTACTGCGCATTAAGAAATGACCACCTCCAACGTTTGGTTTATGTTTTATAAGCATTTTTAATTTTATTGCTTAAATCGCATTTTCTCGGCGAGCTGAGCACTTTTTCTGAATTGTGCCGCTCCCGTCACTCTGGTTAGGTTGGCATCGAAAAAAACGCTCTCGGGTGCTTTAGAGTGCCGAGTTTATTACTGCGCATTAAGAAATGACCACCTCCAACGTTTGGTTTATGTTTTATAAGCATTTTTAATTTTATTGCTTAAATCGCATTTTCTCGGCGAGCTGAGCACTTTTTCTGAATTGTGCCGCTCCCATCACTCTGGTTAGGTTGGCATCGAAAAAAACGCTCTCGGGTGCTTTAGAGTGCCGAGTTTATCACTGCGCATGAAGAAATGACCACCTCCAACGTTTGGTTTATGTTTTATAAGCATTTTTAATTGTATTGCTTAAATCGCATTTTCTCGGCGAGCTGAGCACTTTTTCTGAATTGTGCCGCTCCCGTCACTCTGGTTAGGTTGGCATCGAAAAAAACGCTCTCGGGTGCTTTAGAGTGCCGAGTTTATCACTGCGCATGAAGAAATGACCACCTCCAACGTTTGGTTTATGTTTTATAAGCATTTTTAATTTTATTGCTTGAATCGCATTTTCTCGGCGAGCTGAGCACTTTTTCTGAATTGTGCCGCTCCCGTCACTCTGGTTAGGTTGGCATCGAAAAAAACGCTCTCGGGTGCTTTAGAGTGCCGAGTTATTCACTGCGCATGAAGAAATGACCACCTCCAACGTTTGGTTTATGTTTAATAAGCATTTTTAATTTTATTGCTTGAATCGCATTTTCTCGGCGAGCTGAGCACTTTTTCTGAATTGTGCCGCTCCCGTCACTCTGGTTAGGTTGGCATCGAAAAAAACGCTCTCGGGTGCTTTAGAGTGCCGAGTTTATCACTGCGCATGAAGAAATGACCACCTCCAACGTTTGGTTTATGTTTTATAAGCATTTTTAATTTTATTGCTTAAATCGCATTTTCTCGGCGAGCTGAGCGCTTTTTCTGAATTGTGCCGCTCCCGTCACTCTGGTTAGGTTGGCATCGAAAAAAACGCTCTCGGGTGCTTTAGAGTGCCGACTTTATCACTGCGCATGAAGAAATGACCACCTCCAACGTTTGGTTTATGTTTTATAAGCATTTTTAATTTTATTGCTTAAATCGCATTTTCTCGGCGAGCTGAGCACTTTTTCTGAATTGTGCCGCTCCCGTCACTCTGGTTAGGTTGGCATCGAAAAAAACGCTCACGGGTGCTTTAGAGTGCCGAGTTTATTACTGCGCATTAAGAAATGACCACCTCCAACGTTTGGTTTATGTTTTATAAGCATTTTTAATTTTATTGCTTAAATCGCATTTTCTCGGCGAGCTGAGCACTTTTCTGAATTGTGCCGCTCCCGTCACTCTGGTTAGGTTGGCATCGAAAAAAACGCTCTCGGGTGCTTTAGAGTGCCGAGTTATTCACTGCGCATGAAGAAATGACCACCTCCAACGTTTGGTTTATGTTTTATAAGCATTTTTAATTTTATTGCTTAAATCGCATTTTCTCGGCGAGCTGAGCACTTTTTCTGAATTGTGCCGCTCCCGTCACTCTGGTTAGGTTGGCATCGAAAAAAACGCTCTCGGGTGCTTTAGAGTGCCGAGTTTATCACTGCGCATGAAGAAATGACCACCTCCAACGTTTGGTTTATGTTTTATAAGCATTTTTAATTTTATTGCTTAAATCGCATTTTCTCGGCGAGCTGAGCACTTTTTCTGAATTGTGCCTCTCCCGTCACTCTGGTTAGGTTGGCATCGAAAAAAACGCTCTCGGGTGCTATAGAGTGCCGAGTTTATTACTGCGCATTAAGAAATGACAACCTCCAACGTTTGGTTTATGTTTTATAAGCATTTTTAATTTTATTGCTTAAATCGCATTTTCTCGGCGAGCTGAGCGCTTTTTCTGAATTGTGCCGCTCCCGTCACTCTGGTTAGGTTGGCATCGAAAAAAACGCTCTCGGGTGCTTTAGAGTGCCGAGTTTATCACTGCGCATGAAGAAATGACCACCTCCAACGTTTGGTTTATGTTTTATAAGCATTTTTAATTTTATTGCTTAAATCGCATTTTCTCGGCGAGCTGAGCGCTTTTTCTGAATTGTGCCGCTCCCGTAACTCTGGTTAGGTTGGCATCGAAAAAAACGCTCTCGGGTGCTTTAGAGTGCCGAGTTTATCACTGCGCATGAAGAAATGACCACTTCCAACGTTTGGTTTATGTTTTATAAGCATTTTTAATTTTATTGCTTAAATCGCATTTTCTCGGCGAGCTGAGCACTTTTTCTGAATTGTGCCGCTCCCGTCACTCTGGTTAGGTTGGCATCGAAAAAAACGCTCTCGGGTGCTCTAGAGTGCCGAGTTTATTACTGCGCATTAAGAAATGACCACCTCCAACGTTTGGTTTATGTTTTATAAGCATTTTTAATTTTATTGCTTAAATCGCATTTTCTCGGCGAGCTGAGCACTTTTTCTGAATTGTGCCGCTCCCGTCACTCTGGTTAGGTTGGCATCGAAAAAAACGCTCTCGGGTGCTTTAGAGTGCCGAGTTTATTACTGCGCATTAAGAAATGACCACCTCCAACGTTTGGTTTATGTTTTATAAGCATTTTTAATTTTATTGCTTAAATCGCATTTTCTCGGCGAGCTGAGCACTTTTTCTGAATTGTGCCGCTCCCATCACTCTGGTTAGGTTGGCATCGAAAAAAACGCTCTCGGGTGCTTTAGAGTGCCGAGTTTATCACTGCGCATGAAGAAATGACCACCTCCAACGTTTGGTTTAGGTTTTATAAGCATTTTTAATTGTATTGCTTAAATCGCATTTTCTCGGCGAGCTGAGCACTTTTTCTGAATTGTGCCGCTCCCGTCACTCTGGTTAGGTTGGCATCGAAAAAAACGCTCTCGGGTGCTTTAGAGTGCCGAGTTTATCACTGCGCATGAAGAAATGACCACCTCCAACGTTTGGTTTATGTTTTATAAGCATTTTTAATTTTATTGCTTGAATCGCATTTTCTCGGCGAGCTGAGCACTTTTTCTGAATTGTGCCGCTCCCGTCACTCTGGTTAGGTTGGCATCGAAAAAAACGCTCTCGGGTGCTTTAGAGTGCCGAGTTATTCACTGCGCATGAAGAAATGACCACCTCCAACGTTTGGTTTATGTTTAATAAGCATTTTTAATTTTATTGCTTGAATCGCATTTTCTCGGCGAGCTGAGCACTTTTTCTGAATTGTGCCGCTCCCGTCACTCTGGTTAGGTTGGCATCGAAAAAAACGCTCTCGGGTGCTTTAGAGTGCCGAGTTTATCACTGCGCATGAAGAAATGACCACCTCCAACGTTTGGTTTATGTTTTATAAGCATTTTTAATTTTATTGCTTAAATCGCATTTTCTCGGCGAGCTGAGCGCTTTTTCTGAATTGTGCCGCTCCCGTCACTCTGGTTAGGTTGGCATCGAAAAAAACGCTCTCGGGTGCTTTAGAGTGCCGACTTTATCACTGCGCATGAAGAAATGACCACCTCCAACGTTTGGTTTATGTTTTATAAGCATTTTTAATTTTATTGCTTAAATCGCATTTTCTCGGCGAGCTGAGCACTTTTTCTGAATTGTGCCGCTCCCGTCACTCTGGTTAGGTTGGCATCGAAAAAAACGCTCACGGGTGCTTTAGAGTGCCGAGTTTATTACTGCGCATTAAGAAATGACCACCTCCAACGTTTGGTTTATGTTTTATAAGCATTTTTAATTTTATTGCTTAAATCGCATTTTCTCGGCGAGCTGAGCACTTTTTCTGAATTGTGCCGCTCCCGTCACTCTGGTTAGGTTGGCATCGAAAAAAACGCTCTCGGGTGCTTTAGAGTGCCGAGTTATTCACTGCGCATGAAGAAATGACCACCTCCAACGTTTGGTTTATGTTTTATAAGCATTTTTAATTTTATTGCTTAAATCGCATTTTCTCGGCGAGCTGAGCACTTTTTCTGAATTGTGCCGCTCCCGTCACTCTGGTTAGGTTGGCATCGAAAAAAACGCTCTCGGGTGCTTTAGAGTGCCGAGTTTATCACTGCGCATGAAGAAATGACCACCTCCAACGTTTGGTTTATGTTTTATAAGCATTTTTAATTTTATTGCTTAAATCGCATTTTCTCGGCGAGCTGAGCGCTTTTTCTGAATTGTGCCGCTCCCGTCACTCTGGTTAGGTTGGCATCGAAAAAAACGCTCTCGGGTGCTTTAGAGTGCCGAGTTATTCACTGCGCATGAAGAAATGACCACCTCCAATGTTTGGTTTATGTTTAATAAGCATTTTTAATTTTATTGCTTAAATCGCATTTTCTCGGCGAGCTGAGCGCTTTTTCTGAATTGTGCCGCTCCCGTCACTCTGGTTAGGTTGGCATCGAAAAAAACGCTCTCGGGTGCTTTAGAGTGCCGAGTTATTCACTGCGCATGAAGAAATGACCACCCCCAACGTTTGGTTTATGTTTAATAAGCATTTTTAATTTTATTGCTTAAATCGCATTTTCTCGGCGAGCTGAGCACTTTTTCTGAATTGTGCCGCTCCCGTCACTCTGGTTAGGTTGGCATCGAAAAAAACGCTCTCGGGTGCTTTAGAGTGCCGAGTTTATTACTGCGCATTAAGAAATGACCACCTCCAACGTTTGGTTTATGTTTTATAAGCATTTTTAATTTTATTGCTTAAATCGCATTTTCTCGGCGAGCTGAGCACGTTTTCTGAATTGTGCCGCTCCCGTCACTCTGGTTAGGTTGGCATCGAAAAAAACGCTCTCGGGTGCTTTAGAGTGCCGAGTTTATTACTGCGCATTAAGAAATGACCACCTCCAACGTTTGGTTTATGTTTTATAAGCATTTTTAATTTTATTGCTTTAATCGCATTTTCTCGGCGAGCTGAGCACTTTTTCTGAATTGTGCCGCTCCCGTCACTCTGGTTAGGTTGGCATCGAAAAAAACGCTCTCGGGTGCTTTAGAGTGCCGAGTTTATTACTGCGCATTAAGAAATGACCACCTCCAACGTTTGGTTTATGTTTTATAAGCATTTTTAATTTTATTGCTTAAATCGCATTTTCTCGGCGAGCTGAGCACTTTTTCTGAATTGTGCCGCTCCCGTCACTCTGGTTAGGTTGGCATCGAAAAAAACGCTCTCGGGTGCTTTAGAGTGCCGAGTTATTCACTGCGCATGAAGAAATGACCACCTCCAACGTTTGGTTTATGTTTAATAAGCATTTTTAATTTTATTGCTTGAATCGCATTTTCTCGGCGAGCTGAGCACTTTTTCTGAATTGTGCCGCTCCCGTCACTCTGGTTAGGTTGGCATCGAAAAAAACGCTCTCGGGTGCTTTAGAGTGCCGAGTTTATCACTGCGCATGAAGAAATGACCACCTCCAACGTTTGCTTTATGTTTTATAAGCATTTTTAATTTTATTGCTTAAATCGCATTTTCTCGGCGAGCTGAGCACTTTTTCTGAATTGTGCCGCTCCCGTCACTCTGGTTAGGTTGGCATCGAAAAAAACGCTCTCGGGTGCTTTAGAGTGCCGAGTTTATCACTGCGCATGAAGAAATGACCACCTCCAACGTTTGGTTTATGTTTTATAAGCATTTTTAATTTTATTGCTTAAATCGCATTTTCTCGGCGAGCTGAGCGCTTTTTCTGAATTGTGCCGCTCCCGTCACTCTGGTTAGGTTGGCATCGAAAAAAACGCTCTCGGGTGCTTTAGAGTGCCGAGTTTATTACTGCGCATTAAGAAATGACCACCTCCAACGTTTGGTTTATGTTTTATAAGCATTTTTAATTTTATTGCTTAAATCGCATTTTCTCGGCGAGCTGAGCACTTTTTCTGAATTGTGCCGCTCCCGTCACTCTGGTTAGGTTGGCATCGAAAAAAACGCTCTCGGGTGCTTTAGAGTGCCGAGTTTATTACTGCGCATTAAGAAATGACCACCTCCAACGTTTGGTTTATGTTTTATAAGCATTTTTAATTTTATTGCTTAAATCGCATTTTCTCGGCGAGCTGAGCACTTTTTCTGAATTGTGCCGCTCCCGTCACTCTGGTTAGGTTGGCATCGAAAAAAACGCTATCGGGTGCTTTAGAGTGCCGAGTTATTCACTGCGCATGAAGAAATGACCACCAAAGTTTGGTTTATGTTTAATAAGCATTTTTAATTTTATTGCTTAAATCGCATTTTCTCGGCGAGCTGAGCACTTTTTCTGAATTGTGCCGCTCCCGTCACTCTGGTTAGGTTGGCATCGAAAAAAACGCTCTCGGGTGCTTTAGAGTGCCGAGTTTATTACTGCGCATTAAGAAATGACCACCTCCAACGTTTGGTTTATGTTTTATAAGCATTTTTAATTTTATTGCTTAAATCGCATTTTCTCGGCGAGCTGAGCACTTTTTCTGAATTGTGCCGCTCCCGTCACTCTGGTTAGGTTGGCATCGAAAAAAACGCTCTCGGGTGCTTTAGAGTGCCGAGTTTATTACTGCGCATTAAGAAATGACCACCTCCAACGTTTGGTTTATGTTTTATAAGCATTTTTAATTTTATTGCTTAATTCGCATTTTCTCGGCGAGCTGAGCGCTTTTTCTGAATTGTGCCGCTCCCGTCACTCTGGTTAGGTTGGCATCGAAAAAAACGCTCTCGGGTGCTTTAGAGTGCCGAGTTATTCACTGCGCATGAAGAAATGACCACCTCCAACGTTTGGTTTATGTTTAATAAGCATTTTTAATTTTATTGCTTAAATCGCATTTTCTCGGCGAGCTGAGCACTTTTTCTGAATTGTGCCGCTCCCGTCACTCTGGTTAGGTTGGCATCGAAAAAAACGCTCTCGGGTGCTTTAGAGTGCCGAGTTTATTACTGCGCATTAAGAAATGACCACCTCCAACGTTTGGTTTATGTTTTATAAGCATTTTTAATTTTATTGCTTAAATCGCATTTTCTCGGCGAGCTAAGCACTTTTTCTGAATTGTGCCGCTCCCGTCACTCTGGTTAGGTTGGCATCGAAAAAAACGCTCTCGGGTGCTTTAGAGTGCCGAGTTTATTACTGCGCATTAAGAAATGACCACCTCCAACGTTTGGTTTATGTTTTATAAGCATTTTTAATTTTATAGCTTAAATCGCATTTTCTCGGCGAGCTGAGCACTTTTTCTGACTTGTGCCGCTCCCGTCACTTGGCATCGAAAAAAACGCTCTCGGGTGCTTTACTGCGCATGAAGAAATGACCACCTCCAACGTTTGGTTTATGTTTTATAAGCATTTTTAATTTTATTGCTTAAATCGCATTTTCTCGGCGAGCTGAGCGCTTTTTCTGAATTGTGCCGCTCCCGTCACTCTGGTTAGGTTGGCATCGAAAAAAACGCTCTCGGGTGCTTTAGAGTGCTGAGTTTATTACTGCGCATTAAGAAATGACCACCTCCAACGTTTGGTTTATGTTTTATAAGCATTTTTAATTTTATTGCTTAAATCGCATTTTCTCGGCGAGCTGAGCGCTTTTTCTGAATTGTGCCGCTCCCGTCACTCTGGTTAGGTTAGCATCGAAAAAAACGCTCTCGGGTGCTTTAGAGTGCCGAGTTTATCACTGCGCATGAAGAAATGACCACTTCCAACGTTTGGTTTATGTTTTATAAGCATTTTTAATTTTATTGCTTAAATCGCATTTTCTCGGCGAGCTGAGCACTTTTTCTGAATTGTGCCGCTCCCGTCACTCTGGTTAGGTTGGCATCGAAAAAAACGCTCTCGGGTGCTCTAGAGTGCCGAGTTTATTACTGCGCATTAAGAAATGACCACCTCCAACGTTTGGTTTATGTTTTATAAGCATTTTTAATTTTATTGCTTAAATCGCATTTTCTCGGCGAGCTGAGCACTTTTTCTGAATTGTGCCGCTCCCGTCACTCTGGTTAGGTTGGCATCGAAAAAAACGCTCTCGGGTGCTTTAGAGTGCCGAGTTTATTACTGCGCATTAAGAAATGACCACCTCCAACGTTTGGTTTATGTTTTATAAGCATTTTTAATTTTATTGCTTAAATCGCATTTTCTCGGCGAGCTGAGCACTTTTTCTGAATTGTGCCGCTCCCGTCACTCTGGTTAGGTTGGCATCGAAAAAAACGCTCTGGGTGCTTTAGAGTGCCGAGTTATTCACTGCGCATGAAGAAATGACCACCTCCAACGTTTGGTTTATGTTTTATAAGCATTTTTAATTTTATTGCTTAAATCGCATTTTCTCGGCGAGCTGAGCACTTTTTCTGAATTGTGCCGCTCCCGTCACTCTGGTTAGGTTGGCATCGAAAAAAACGCTCTCGGGTGCTTTAGAGTGCCGAGTTTATCACTGCGCATGAAGAAATGACCACCTCCAACGTTTGGTTTATGTTTTATAAGCATTTTTAATTTTATTGCTTAAATCGCATTTTCTCGGCGAGCTGAGCGCTTTTTCTGAATTGTGCCGCTCCCGTCATTCTGGTTAGGTTGGAATCGAAAAAAACGCTCTCGGGTGCTTTAGAGTGCCGAGTTATTCACTGCGCATGAAGAAATGACCACCTCCAATGTTTGGTTTATGTTTAATAAGCATTTTTAATTTTATTGCTTAAATCGCATTTTCTCGGCGAGCTGAGCGCTTTTTCTGAATTGTGCCGCTCCCGTCACTCTGGTTAGGTTGGCATCGAAAAAAACGCTCTCGGGTGCTTTAGAGTGCCGAGTTATTCACTGCGCATGAAGAAATGACCACCTCCAACGTTTGGTTTATGTTTAATAAGCATTTTTAATTTTATTGCTTAAATCGCATTTTCTCGGCGAGCTGAGCACTTTTTCTGAATTGTGCCGCTCCCGTCACTCTGGTTAGGTTGGCATCGAAAAAAACGCTCTCGGGTGCTTAAGAGTGCCGAGTTTATTACTGCGCATTAAGAAATGACCACCTCCAACGTTTGGTTTATGTTTTATAAGCATTTTTAATTTTATTGCTTAAATCGCATTTTCTCGGCGAGCTGAGCACTTTTTCTGAATTGTGCCGCTCCCGTCACTCTGGTTAGGTTGGCATCGAAAAAAACGCTCTCGGGTGCTTTAGAGTGCCGAGTTTATTACTGCGCATTAAGAAATGACCACCTCCAACGTTTGGTTTATGTTTTATAAGCATTTTTAATTTTATTGCTTAAATCGCATTTTCTCGGCGAGCTGAGCACTTTTTCTGAATTGTGCCGCTCCCGTCACTCTGGTTAGGTTGGCATCGAAAAAAACGCTCTCGGGTGCTTTAGAGTGCCGAGTTTATTACTGCCCATTAAGAAATGACCACCTCCAACGTTTGGTTTATGTTTTATAAGCATTTTTAATTTTATTGCTTAAATCGCATTTTCTCGGCGAGCTGAGCACTTTTTCTGAATTGTGCCGCTCCCGTCACTTGGCATCGAAAAAAACGCTCTCGGGTGCTTTAGAGTGCCGAGTTATTCACTGCGCATGAAGAAATGACCACCTCCAACGTTTGGTTTATGTTTTATAAGCATTTTTAATTTTATTGCTTAAATCGCATTTTCTCGGCGAGCTGAGCGCTTTTTCTGAATTGTGCCGCTCCCGTCACTCTGGTTAGGTTGGCATCGAAAAAAACGCTCTCGGGTGCTTTAGAGTGCCGAGTTATTCACTGCGCATGAAGAAATGACCACCTCCAACGTTTGGTTTATGTTTAATAAGCATTTTTAATTTTATTGCTTAAATCGCATTTTCTCGGCGAGCTGAGCACTTTTTCTGAATTGTGCCGCTCCCGTCACTCTGGTTAGGTTGGCATCGAAAAAAACCCTCTCGGGTGCTTTAGAGTGCCGAGTTTATTACTGTGCATTAGGAAATGACCACCTCCAACGTTTGGTTTATGTTTTATAAGCATTTTTAATTTTATTGCTTAAATCGCATTTTCTCGGCGAGCTGAGCGCTTTTTCTGAATTGTGCCGCTCCCGTCACTCTGGTTAGGTTGGCATCGAAAAAAACGCTCTCGGGTTCTTTAGAGTGCCGAGTTTATTACTGCGCATTAAGAAATGACCACCTCCAACGTTTGGTTTATGTTTTATAAGCATTTTTAATTTTATTGCTTAAATCGCATTTTCTCGGCGAGCTGAGCACTTTTTCTGAATTGTGCCGCTCCCGTCACTCTGGTTAGGTTGGCATCGAAAAAAACGCTCTCGGGTGCTTTAGAGTGCCGAGTTTATTACTGCGCATTGAGAAATGACCACCTCCAACGTTTGGTTTATGTTTTATAAGCATTTTTAATTTTATTGCTTAAATCGCATTTTCTCGGCGAGCTGAGCACTTTTTCTGAATTGTGCCTCTCCCGTCACTCTGGTTAGGTTGGCATCGAAAAAAACGCTCTCGGGTGCTATAGAGTGCCGAGTTTATTACTGCGCATTAAGAAATGACCACCTCCAACGTTTGGTTTATGTTTTATAAGCATTTTTAATTTTATTGCTTAAATCGCATTTTCTCGGCGAGCTGAGCGCTTTTTCTGAATTGTGCCGCTCCCGTCACTCTGGTTAGGTTGGCATCGAAAAAAACGCTCTCGGGTGCTTTAGAGTGCCGAGTTTATCACTGCGCATGAAGAAATGACCACCTCCAACGTTTGGTTTATGTTTTATAAGCATTTTTAATTTTATTGCTTAAATCGCATTTTCTCGGCGAGCTGAGCGCTTTTTCTGAATTGTGCCGCTCCCGTAACTCTGGTTAGGTTGGCATCGAAAAAAACGCTCTCGGGTGCTTTAGAGTGCCGAGTTTATCACTGCGCATGAAGAAATGACCACTTCCAACGTTTGGTTTATGTTTTATAAGCATTTTTAATTTTATTGCTTAAATCGCATTTTCTCGGCGAGCTGAGCACTTTTTCTGAATTGTGCCGCTCCCGTCACTCTGGTTAGGTTGGCATCGAAAAAAACGCTCTCGGGTGCTCTAGAGTGCCGAGTTTATTACTGCGCATTAAGAAATGACCACCTCCAACGTTTGGTTTATGTTTTATAAGCATTTTTAATTTTATTGCTTAAATCGCATTTTCTCGGCGAGCTGAGCACTTTTTCTGAATTGTGCCGCTCCCGTCACTCTGGTTAGGTTGGCATCGAAAAAAAACGCTCTCGGGTGCTTTAGAGTGCCGAGTTTATTACTGCGCATTAAGAAATGACCACCTCCAACGTTTGGTTTATGTTTTATAAGCATTTTTAATTTTATTGCTTAAATCGCATTTTCTCGGCGAGCTGAGCACTTTTTCTGAATTGTGCCGCTCCCATCACTCTGGTTAGGTTGGCATCGAAAAAAACGCTCTCGGGTGCTTTAGAGTGCCGAGTTTATCACTGCGCATGAAGAAATGACCACCTCCAACGTTTGGTTTATGTTTTATAAGCATTTTTAATTGTATTGCTTAAATCGCATTTTCTCGGCGAGCTGAGCACTTTTTCTGAATTGTGCCGCTCCCGTCACTCTGGTTAGGTTGGCATCGAAAAAAACGCTCTCGGGTGCTTTAGAGTGCCGAGTTTATCACTGCGCATGAAGAAATGACCACCTCCAACGTTTGGTTTATGTTTTATAAGCATTTTTAATTTTATTGCTTGAATCGCATTTTCTCGGCGAGCTGAGCACTTTTTCTGAATTGTGCCGCTCCCGTCACTCTGGTTAGGTTGGCATCGAAAAAAACGCTCTCGGGTGCTTTAGAGTGCCGAGTTATTCACTGCGCATGAAGAAATGACCACCTCCAACGTTTGGTTTATGTTTAATAAGCATTTTTAATTTTATTGCTTGAATCGCATTTTCTCGGCGAGCTGAGCACTTTTTCTGAATTGTGCCGCTCCCGTCACTCTGGTTAGGTTGGCATCGAAAAAAACGCTCTCGGGTGCTTTAGAGTGCCGAGTTTATCACTGCGCATGAAGAAATGACCACCTCCAACGTTTGGTTTATGTTTTATAAGCATTTTTAATTTTATTGCTTAAATCGCATTTTCTCGGCGAGCTGAGCGCTTTTTCTGAATTGTGCCGCTCCCGTCACTCTGGTTAGGTTGGCATCGAAAAAAACGCTCTCGGGTGCTTTAGAGTGCCGACTTTATCACTGCGCATGAAGAAATGACCACCTCCAACGTTTGGTTTATGTTTTATAAGCATTTTTAATTTTATTGCTTAAATCGCATTTTCTCGGCGAGCTGAGCACTTTTTCTGAATTGTGCCGCTCCCGTCACTCTGGTTAGGTTGGCATCGAAAAAAACGCTCACGGGTGCTTTAGAGTGCCGAGTTTATTACTGCGCATTAAGAAATGACCACCTCCAACGTTTGGTTTATGTTTTATAAGCATTTTTAATTTTATTGCTTAAATCGCATTTTCTCGGCGAGCTGAGCACTTTTTCTGAATTGTGCCGCTCCCGTCACTCTGGTTAGGTTGGCATCGAAAAAAACGCTCTCGGGTGCTTTAGAGTGCCGAGTTATTCACTGCGCATGAAGAAATGACCACCTCCAACGTTTGGTTTATGTTTTATAAGCATTTTTAATTTTATTGCTTAAATCGCATTTTCTCGGCGAGCTGAGCACTTTTTCTGAATTGTGCCGCTCCCGTCACTCTGGTTAGGTTGGCATCGAAAAAAACGCTCTCGGGTGCTTTAGAGTGCCGAGTTTATCACTGCGCATGAAGAAATGACCACCTCCAACGTTTGGTTTATGTTTTATAAGCATTTTTAATTTTATTGCTTAAATCGCATTTTCTCGGCGAGCTGAGCGCTTTTTCTGAATTGTGCCGCTCCCGTCACTCTGGTTAGGTTGGCATCGAAAAAAACGCTCTCGGGTGCTTTAGAGTGCCGAGTTATTCACTGCGCATGAAGAAATGACCACCTCCAATGTTTGGTTTATGTTTAATAAGCATTTTTAATTTTATTGCTTAAATCGCATTTTCTCGGCGAGCTGAGCGCTTTTTCTGAATTGTGCCGCTCCCGTCACTCTGGTTAGGTTGGCATCGAAAAAAACGCTCTCGGGTGCTTTAGAGTGCCGAGTTATTCACTGCGCATGAAGAAATGACCACCCCCAACGTTTGGTTTATGTTTAATAAGCATTTTTAATTTTATTGCTTAAATCGCATTTTCTCGGCGAGCTGAGCACTTTTTCTGAATTGTGCCGCTCCCGTCACTCTGGTTAGGTTGGCATCGAAAAAAACGCTCTCGGGTGCTTTAGAGTGCCGAGTTTATTACTGCGCATTAAGAAATGACCACCTCCAACGTTTGGTTTATGTTTTATAAGCATTTTTAATTTTATTGCTTAAATCGCATTTTCTCGGCGAGCTGAGCACGTTTTCTGAATTGTGCCGCTCCCGTCACTCTGGTTAGGTTGGCATCGAAAAAAACGCTCTCGGGTGCTTTAGAGTGCCGAGTTTATTACTGCGCATTAAGAAATGACCACCTCCAACGTTTGGTTTATGTTTTATAAGCATTTTTAATTTTATTGCTTTAATCGCATTTTCTCGGCGAGCTGAGCACTTTTTCTGAATTGTGCCGCTCCCGTCACTCTGGTTAGGTTGGCATCGAAAAAAACGCTCTCGGGTGCTTTAGAGTGCCGAGTTTATTACTGCGCATTAAGAAATGACCACCTCCAACGTTTGGTTTATGTTTTATAAGCATTTTTAATTTTATTGCTTAAATCGCATTTTCTCGGCGAGCTGAGCACTTTTTCTGAATTGTGCCGCTCCCGTCACTCTGGTTAGGTTGGCATCGAAAAAAACGCTCTCGGGTGCTTTAGAGTGCCGAGTTTATCACTGCGCATGAAGAAATGACCACCTCCAACGTTTGGTTTATGTTTTATAAGCATTTTTAATTTTATTGCTTAAATCGCATTTTCTCGGCGAGCTGAGCGCTTTTTCTGAATTGTGCCGCTCCCGTCACTCTGGTTAGGTTGGCATCGAAAAAAACGCTCTCGGGTGCTTTAGAGTGCCGAGTTATTCACTGCGCATGAAGAAATGACCACCTCCAATGTTTGGTTTATGTTTAATAAGCATTTTTAATTTTATTGCTTAAATCGCATTTTCTCAGCGAGCTGAGCGCTTTTTCTGAATTGTGCCGCTCCCGTCACTCTGGTTAGGTTGGCATCGAAAAAAACGCTCTCGGGTGCTTTAGAGTGCCGAGTTATTCACTGCGCATGAAGAAATGACCACCCCCAACGTTTGGTTTATGTTTAATAAGCATTTTTAATTTTATTGCTTAAATCGCATTTTCTCGGCGAGCTGAGCACTTTTTCTGAATTGTGCCGCTCCCGTCACTCTGGTTAGGTTGGCATCGAAAAAAACGCTCTCGGGTGCTTTAGAGTGCCGAGTTTATTACTGCGCATTAAGAAATGACCACCTCCAACGTTTGGTTTATGTTTTATAAGCATTTTTAATTTTATTGCTTAAATCGCATTTTCTCGGCGAGCTGAGCACGTTTTCTGAATTGTGCCGCTCCCGTCACTCTGGTTAGGTTGGCATCGAAAAAAACGCTCTCGGGTGCTTTAGAGTGCCGAGTGTATTACTGCGCATTAAGAAATGACCACCTCCAACGTTTGGTTTATGTTTTATAAGCATTTTTAATTTTATTGCTTTAATCGCATTTTCTCGGCGAGCTGAGCACTTTTTCTGAATTGTGCCGCTCCCGTCACTCTGGTTAGGTTGGCATCGAAAAAAACGCTCTCGGGTGCTTTAGAGTGCCGAGTTTATTACTGCGCATTAAGAAATGACCACCTCCAACGTTTGGTTTATGTTTTATAAGCATTTTTAATTTTATTGCTTAAATCGCATTTTCTCGGCGAGCTGAGCACTTTTTCTGAATTGTGCCGCTCCCGTCACTCTGGTTAGGTTGGCATCGAAAAAAACGCTCTGGGTGCTTTAGAGTGCCGAGTTATTCACTGCGCATGAAGAAATGACCACCTCCAACGTTTGGTTTATGTTTTATAAGCATTTTTAATTTTATTGCTTAAATCGCATTTTCTCGGCGAGCTGAGCGCTTTTTCTGAATTGTGCCGCTCCCGTCACTCTGGTTAGGTTGGCATCGAAAAAAACGCTCTCGGGTGCTTTAGAGTGCCGAGTTATTCACTGCGCATGAAGAAATGACCACCTCCAACGTTTGGTTTATGTTTAATAAGCATTTTTAATTTTATTGCTTAAATCGCATTTTTAATTTTATTGCTTAAATCGCATTTTCTCGGCGAGCTGAGCACTTTTTCTGAATTGTGCCGCTCCCGTCACTCTGGTTAGGTTGGCATCGAAAAAAACCCTCTCGGGTGCTTTAGAGTGCCGAGTTTATTACTGTGCATTAGGAAATGACCACCTCCAACGTTTGGTTTATGTTTTATAAGCATTTTTAATTTTATTGCTTAAATCGCATTTTCTCGGCGAGCTGAGCGCTTTTTCTGAATTGTGCCGCTCCCGTCACTCTGGTTAGGTTGGCATCGAAAAAAACGCTCTCGGGTTCTTTAGAGTGCCGAGTTTATTACTGCGCATTAAGAAATGACCACCTCCAACGTTTGGTTTATGTTTTATAAGCATTTTTAATTTTATTGCTTAAATCGCATTTTCTCGGCGAGCTGAGCACTTTTTCTGAATTGTGCCGCTCCCGTCACTCTGGTTAGGTTGGCATCGAAAAAAACGCTCTCGGGTGCTTTAGAGTGCCGAGTTTATTACTGCGCATTGAGAAATGACCACCTCCAACGTTTGGTTTATGTTTTATAAGCATTTTTAATTTTATTGCTTAAATCGCATTTTCTCGGCGAGCTGAGCACTTTTTCTGAATTGTGCCTCTCCCGTCACTCTGGTTAGGTTGGCATCGAAAAAAACGCTCTCGGGTGCTATAGAGTGCCGAGTTTATTACTGCGCATTAAGAAATGACCACCTCCAACGTTTGGTTTATGTTTTATAAGCATTTTTAATTTTATTGCTTAAATCGCATTTTCTCGGCGAGCTGAGCGCTTTTTCTGAATTGTGCCGCTCCCGTCACTCTGGTTAGGTTGGCATCGAAAAAAACGCTCTCGGGTGCTTTAGAGTGCCGAGTTTATCACTGCGCATGAAGAAATGACCACCTCCAACGTTTGGTTTATGTTTTATAAGCATTTTTAATTTTATTGCTTAAATCGCATTTTCTCGGCGAGCTGAGCGCTTTTTCTGAATTGTGCCGCTCCCGTAACTCTGGTTAGGTTGGCATCGAAAAAAACGCTCTCGGGTGCTTTAGAGTGCCGAGTTTATCACTGCGCATGAAGAAATGACCACTTCCAACGTTTGGTTTATGTTTTATAAGCATTTTTAATTTTATTGCTTAAATCGCATTTTCTCGGCGAGCTGAGCACTTTTTCTGAATTGTGCCGCTCCCGTCACTCTGGTTAGGTTGGCATCGAAAAAAACGCTCTCGGGTGCTCTAGAGTGCCGAGTTTATTACTGCGCATTAAGAAATGACCACCTCCAACGTTTGGTTTATGTTTTATAAGCATTTTTAATTTTATTGCTTAAATCGCATTTTCTCGGCGAGCTGAGCACTTTTTCTGAATTGTGCCGCTCCCGTCACTCTGGTTAGGTTGGCATCGAAAAAAACGCTCTCGGGTGCTTTAGAGTGCCGAGTTTATTACTGCGCATTAAGAAATGACCACCTCCAACGTTTGGTTTATGTTTTATAAGCATTTTTAATTTTATTGCTTAAATCGCATTTTCTCGGCGAGCTGAGCACTTTTTCTGAATTGTGCCGCTCCCATCACTCTGGTTAGGTTGGCATCGAAAAAAACGCTCTCGGGTGCTTTAGAGTGCCGAGTTTATCACTGCGCATGAAGAAATGACCACCTCCAACGTTTGGTTTATGTTTTATAAGCATTTTTAATTGTATTGCTTAAATCGCATTTTCTCGGCGAGCTGAGCACTTTTTCTGAATTGTGCCGCTCCCGTCACTCTGGTTAGGTTGGCATCGAAAAAAACGCTCTCGGGTGCTTTAGAGTGCCGAGTTTATCACTGCGCATGAAGAAATGACCACCTCCAACGTTTGGTTTATGTTTTATAAGCATTTTTAATTTTATTGCTTGAATCGCATTTTCTCGGCGAGCTGAGCACTTTTTCTGAATTGTGCCGCTCCCGTCACTCTGGTTAGGTTGGCATCGAAAAAAACGCTCTCGGGTGCTTTAGAGTGCCGAGTTATTCACTGCGCATGAAGAAATGACCACCTCCAACGTTTGGTTTATGTTTAATAAGCATTTTTAATTTTATTGCTTGAATCGCATTTTCTCGGCGAGCTGAGCACTTTTTCTGAATTGTGCCGCTCCCGTCACTCTGGTTAGGTTGGCATCGAAAAAAACGCTCTCGGGTGCTTTAGAGTGCCGAGTTTATCACTGCGCATGAAGAAATGACCACCTCCAACGTTTGGTTTATGTTTTATAAGCATTTTTAATTTTATTGCTTAAATCGCATTTTCTCGGCGAGCTGAGCGCTTTTTCTGAATTGTGCCGCTCCCGTCACTCTGGTTAGGTTGGCATCGAAAAAAACGCTCTCGGGTGCTTTAGAGTGCCGACTTTATCACTGCGCATGAAGAAATGACCACCTCCAACGTTTGGTTTATGTTTTATAAGCATTTTTAATTTTATTGCTTAAATCGCATTTTCTCGGCGAGCTGAGCACTTTTTCTGAATTGTGCCGCTCCCGTCACTCTGGTTAGGTTGGCATCGAAAAAAACGCTCACGGGTGCTTTAGAGTGCCGAGTTTATTACTGCGCATTAAGAAATGACCACCTCCAACGTTTGGTTTATGTTTTATAAGCATTTTTAATTTTATTGCTTAAATCGCATTTTCTCGGCGAGCTGAGCACTTTTTCTGAATTGTGCCGCTCCCGTCACTCTGGTTAGGTTGGCATCGAAAAAAACGCTCTCGGGTGCTTTAGAGTGCCGAGTTATTCACTGCGCATGAAGAAATGACCACCTCCAACGTTTGGTTTATGTTTTATAAGCATTTTTAATTTTATTGCTTAAATCGCATTTTCTCGGCGAGCTGAGCACTTTTTCTGAATTGTGCCGCTCCCGTCACTCTGGTTAGGTTGGCATCGAAAAAAACGCTCTCGGGTGCTTTAGAGTGCCGAGTTTATCACTGCGCATGAAGAAATGACCACCTCCAACGTTTGGTTTATGTTTTATAAGCATTTTTAATTTTATTGCTTAAATCGCATTTTCTCGGCGAGCTGAGCGCTTTTTCTGAATTGTGCCGCTCCCGTCACTCTGGTTAGGTTGGCATCGAAAAAAACGCTCTCGGGTGCTTTAGAGTGCCGAGTTATTCACTGCGCATGAAGAAATGACCACCTCCAATGTTTGGTTTATGTTTAATAAGCATTTTTAATTTTATTGCTTAAATCGCATTTTCTCGGCGAGCTGAGCGCTTTTTCTGAATTGTGCCGCTCCCGTCACTCTGGTTAGGTTGGCATCGAAAAAAACGCTCTCGGGTGCTTTAGAGTGCCGAGTTATTCACTGCGCATGAAGAAATGACCACCCCCAACGTTTGGTTTATGTTTAATAAGCATTTTTAATTTTATTGCTTAAATCGCATTTTCTCGGCGAGCTGAGCACTTTTTCTGAATTGTGCCGCTCCCGTCACTCTGGTTAGGTTGGCATCGAAAAAAACGCTCTCGGGTGCTTTAGAGTGCCGAGTTTATTACTGCGCATTAAGAAATGACCACCTCCAACGTTTGGTTTATGTTTTATAAGCATTTTTAATTTTATTGCTTAAATCGCATTTTCTCGGCGAGCTGAGCACGTTTTCTGAATTGTGCCGCTCCCGTCACTCTGGTTAGGTTGGCATCGAAAAAAACGCTCTCGGGTGCTTTAGAGTGCCGAGTTTATTACTGCGCATTAAGAAATGACCACCTCCAACGTTTGGTTTATGTTTTATAAGCATTTTTAATTTTATTGCTTTAATCGCATTTTCTCGGCGAGCTGAGCACTTTTTCTGAATTGTGCCGCTCCCGTCACTCTGGTTAGGTTGGCATCGAAAAAAACGCTCTCGGGTGCTTTAGAGTGCCGAGTTTATTACTGCGCATTAAGAAATGACCACCTCCAACGTTTGGTTTATGTTTTATAAGCATTTTTAATTTTATTGCTTAAATCGCATTTTCTCGGCGAGCTGAGCACTTTTTCTGAATTGTGCCGCTCCCGTCACTCTGGTTAGGTTGGCATCGAAAAAAACGCTCTCGGGTGCTTTAGAGTGCCGAGTTATTCACTGCGCATGAAGAAATGACCACCTCCAACGTTTGGTTTATGTTTAATAAGCATTTTTAATTTTATTGCTTGAATCGCATTTTCTCGGCGAGCTGAGCACTTTTTCTGAATTGTGCCGCTCCCGTCACTCTGGTTAGGTTGGCATCGAAAAAAACGCTCTCGGGTGCTTTAGAGTGCCGAGTTTATCACTGCGCATGAAGAAATGACCACCTCCAACGTTTGGTTTATGTTTTATAAGCATTTTTAATTTTATTGCTTAAATCGCATTTTCTCGGCGAGCTGAGCACTTTTTCTGAATTGTGCCGCTCCCGTCACTCTGGTTAGGTTGGCATCGAAAAAAACGCTCTCGGGTGCTTTAGAGTGCCGAGTTTATCACTGCGCATGAAGAAATGACCACCTCCAACGTTTGGTTTATGTTTTATAAGCATTTTTAATTTTATAGCTTAAATCGCATTTTCTCGGCGAGCTGAGCACTTTTTCTGAATTGTGCTGCTCCCGTCACTTGGCATCGAAAAAAACGCTCTCGGGTGCTTTAGAGTGCCGAGTTATTCACTGCGCATGAAGAAATGACCACCTCCAACGTTTGGTTTATGTTTTATAAGCATTTTTAATTTTATTGCTTAAATCGCATTTTCTCGGCGAGCTGAGCGCTTTTTCTGAATTGTGCCGCTCCCGTCACTCTGGTTAGGTTGGCATCGAAAAAAACGCTCTCGGGTGCTTTAGAGTGCTGAGTTTATTACTGCGCATTAAGAAATGACCACCTCCAACGTTTGGTTTATGTTTTATAAGCATTTTTAATTTTATTGCTTAAATCGCATTTTCTCGGCGAGCTGAGCGCTTTTTCTGAATTGTGCCGCTCCCGTCACTCTGGTTAGGTTGGCATCGAAAAAAACGCTCTCGGGTGCTTTAGAGTGCCGAGTTTATTACTGCGCATTAAGAAATGACCACCTCCAACGTTTGGTTTATGTTTTATAAGCATTTTTAATTTTATTGCTTAAATCGCATTTTCTCGGCGAGCTGAGCACTTTTTCTGAATTGTGCCGCTCCCGTCACTCTGGTTAGGTTGGCATCGAAAAAAACGCTCTCGGGTGCTTTAGAGTGCCGAGTTTATTACTGCGCATTAAGAAATGACCACCTCCAACGTTTGGTTTATGTTTTATAAGCATTTTTAATTTTATTGCTTAAATCGCATTTTCTCGGCGAGCTGAGCACTTTTTCTGAATTGTGCCGCTCCCGTCACTCTGGTTAGGTTGGCATCGAAAAAAACGCTATCGGGTGCTTTAGAGTGCCGAGTTATTCACTGCGCATGAAGAAATGACCACCTCCAACGTTTGGTTTATGTTTAATAAGCATTTTTAATTTTATTGCTTAAATTGCATTTTCTCGGCGAGCTGAGCACTTTTTCTGAATTGTGCCGCTCCCGTCACTCTGGTTAGGTTGGCATCGAAAAAAACGCTCTCGGGTGCTTTAGAGTGCCGAGTTTATCACTGCGCATGAAGAAATGACCACCTCCAACGTTTGGTTTATGTTTTATAAGCATTTTTAATTTTATTGCTTAAATCGCATTTTCTCGGCGAGCTGAGCACTTTTTCTGAATTGTGCCGCTCCCGTCACTCTGGTTAGGTTGGCATCGAAAAAAACGCTCACGGGTGCTTTAGAGTGCCGAGTTTATCACTGCGCATGAAGAAATGACCACCTCCAACGTTTGGTTTATGTTTTATAAGCATTTTTAATTTTATTGCTTAAATCGCATTTTCTCGGCGAGCTGAGCGCTTTTTCTGAATTGTGCCGCTCCCGTCACTCTGGTTAGGTTGGCATCGAAAAAAACGCTCTCGGGTGCTTTAGAGTGCCGAGTTTATTACTGCGCATTAAGAAATGACCACCTCCAACGTTTGGTTTATGTTTTATAAGCATTTTTAATTTTATTGCTTAAATCGCATTTTCTCGGCGAGCTGAGCACTTTTTCTGAATTGTGCCGCTCCCGTCACTCTGGTTAGGTTGGCATCGAAAAAAACGCTCTCGGGTGCTTTAGAGTGCCGAGTTATTCACTGCGCATGGAGAAATGACCACCTCCAACGTTTGGTTTATGTTTTATAAGCATTTTTAATTGTATTGCTTAAATCGCATTTTCTCGGCGAGCTGAGCGCTTTTTCTGAATTGTGCCGCTCCCGTAACTCTGGTTAGGTTGGCATCGAAAAAAACGCTCTCGGGTGCTTTAGAGTGCCGAGTTTATCACTGCGCATGAAGAAATGACCACCTCCAACGTTTGGTTTATGTTTTATAAGCATTTTTAATTTTATTGCTTAAATCGCATTTTCTCGGCGAGCTGAGCACTTTTTCTGAATTGTGCCGCTCCCGTCACTCTGGTTAGGTTGGCATCGAAAAAAACGCTCTCGGGTGCTCTAGAGTGCCGAGTTTATTACTGCGCATTAAGAAATGACCACCTCCAACGTTTGGTTTATGTTTTATAAGCATTTTTAATTTTATTGCTTAAATCGCATTTTCTCGGCGAGCTGAGCACTTTTTCTGAATTGTGCCGCTCCCGTCACTCTGGTTAGGTTGGCATCGAAAAAAACGCTCTCGGGTGCTTTAGAGTGCCGAGTTTATTACTGCGCATTGAGAAATGACCACCTCCAACGTTTGGTTCATGTTTTATAAGCATTTTTAATTTTATTGCTTAAATCGCATTTTCTCGGCGAGCTGAGCACTTTTTCTGAATTGTGCCTCTCCCGTCACTCTGGTTAGGTTGGCATCGAAAAAAACGCTCTCGGGTGCTATAGAGTGCCGAGTTTATTACTGCGCATTAAGAAATGACCACCTCCAACGTTTGGTTTATGTTTTATAAGCATTTTTAATTTTATTGCTTAAATCGCATTTTCTCGGCGAGCTGAGCGCTTTTTCTGAATTGTGCCGCTCCCGTCACTCTGGTTAGGTTGGCATCGAAAAAAACGCTCTCGGGTGCTTTAGAGTGCCGAGTTTATCACTGCGCATGAAGAAATGACCACCTCCAACGTTTGGTTTATGTTTTATAAGCATTTTTAATTTTATTGCTTAAATCGCATTTTCTCGGCGAGCTGAGCGCTTTTTCTGAATTGTGCCGCTCCCGTAACTCTGGTTAGGTTGGCATCGAAAAAAACGCTCTCGGGTGCTTTAGAGTGCCGAGTTTATCACTGCACATGAAGAAATGACCACTTCCAACGTTTGGTTTATGTTTTATAAGCATTTTTAATTTTATTGCTTAAATCGCATTTTCTCGGCGAGCTGAGCACTTTTTCTGAATTGTGCCGCTCCCGTCACTCTGGTTAGGTTGGCATCGAAAAAAACGCTCTCGGGTGCTCTAGAGTGCCGAGTTTATTACTGCGCATTAAGAAATGACCACCTCCAACGTTTGGTTTATGTTTTATAAGCATTTTTAATTTTATTGCTTAAATCGCATTTTCTCGGCGAGCTGAGCACTTTTTCTGAATTGTGCCGCTCCCGTCACTCTGGTTAGGTTGGCATCGAAAAAAACGCTCTCGGGTGCTTTAGAGTGCCGAGTTTATTACTGCGCATTAAGAAATGACCACCTCCAACGTTTGGTTTATGTTTTATAAGCATTTTTAATTTTATTGCTTTAATCGCATTTTCTCGGCGAGCTGAGCACTTTTTCTGAATTGTGCCGCTCCCATCACTCTGGTTAGGTTGGCATCGAAAAAAACGCTCTCGGGTGCTTTAGAGTGCCGAGTTTATCACTGCGCATGAAGAAATGACCACCTCCAACGTTTGGTTTATGTTTTATAAGCATTTTTAATTGTATTGCTTAAATCGCATTTTCTCGGCGAGCTGAGCACTTTTTCTGAATTGTGCCGCTCCCGTCACTCTGGTTAGGTTGGCATCGAAAAAAACGCTCTCGGGTGCTTTAGAGTGCCGAGTTTATCACTGCGCATGAAGAAATGACCACCTCCAACGTTTGGTTTATGTTTTATAAGCATTTTTAATTTTATTGCTTGAATCGCATTTTCTCGGCGAGCTGAGCACTTTTTCTGAATTGTGCCGCTCCCGTCACTCTGGTTAGGTTGGCATCGAAAAAAACGCTCTCGGGTGCTTTAGAGTGCCGAGTTATTCACTGCGCATGAAGAAATGACCACCTCCAACGTTTGGTTTATGTTTAATAAGCATTTTTAATTTTATTGCTTGAATCGCATTTTCTCGGCGAGCTGAGCACTTTTTCTGAATTGTGCCGCTCCCGTCACTCTGGTTAGGTTGGCATCGAAAAAAACGCTCTCGGGTGCTTTAGAGTGCCGAGTTTATCACTGCGCATGAAGAAATGACCACCTCCAACGTTTGGTTTATGTTTTATAAGCATTTTTAATTTTATTGCTTAAATCGCATTTTCTCGGCGAGCTGAGCGCTTTTTCTGAATTGTGCCGCTCCCGTCACTCTGGTTAGGTTGGCATCGAAAAAAACGCTCTCGGGTGCTTTAGAGTGCCGACTTTATCACTGCGCATGAAGAAATGACCACCTCCAACGTTTGGTTTATGTTTTATAAGCATTTTTAATTTTATTGCTTAAATCGCATTTTCTCGGCGAGCTGAGCACTTTTTCTGAATTGTGCCGCTCCCGTCACTCTGGTTAGGTTGGCATCGAAAAAAACGCTCACGGGTGCTTTAGAGTGCCGAGTTTATTACTGCGCATTAAGAAATGACCACCTCCAACGTTTGGTTTATGTTTTATAAGCATTTTTAATTTTATTGCTTAAATCGCATTTTCTCGGCGAGCTGAGCACTTTTTCTGAATTGTGCCGCTCCCGTCACTCTGGTTAGGTTGGCATCGAAAAAAACGCTCTCGGGTGCTTTAGAGTGCCGAGTTATTCACTGCGCATGAAGAAATGACCACCTCCAACGTTTGGTTTATGTTTTATAAGCATTTTTAATTTTATTGCTTAAATCGCATTTTCTCGGCGAGCTGAGCACTTTTTCTGAATTGTGCCGCTCCCGTCACTCTGGTTAGGTTGGCATCGAAAAAAACGCTCTCGGGTGCTTTAGAGTGCCGAGTTTATCACTGCGCATGAAGAAATGACCACCTCCAACGTTTGGTTTATGTTTTATAAGCATTTTTAATTTTATTGCTTAAATCGCATTTTCTCGGCGAGCTGAGCACTTTTTCTGAATTGTGCCTCTCCCGTCACTCTGGTTAGGTTGGCATCGAAAAAAACGCTCTCGGGTGCTATAGAGTGCCGAGTTTATTACTGCGCATTAAGAAATGACCACCTCCAACGTTTGGTTTATGTTTTATAAGCATTTTTAATTTTATTGCTTAAATCGCATTTTCTCGGCGAGCTGAGCGCTTTTTCTGAATTGTGCCGCTCCCGTCACTCTGGTTAGGTTGGCATCGAAAAAAACGCTCTCGGGTGCTTTAGAGTGCCGAGTTTATCACTGCGCATGAAGAAATGACCACCTCCAACGTTTGGTTTATGTTTTATAAGCATTTTTAATTTTATTGCTTAAATCGCATTTTCTCTGCGAGCTGAGCGCTTTTTCTGAATTGTGCCGCTCCCGTAACTCTGGTTAGGTTGGCATCGAAAAAAACGCTCTCGGGTGCTTTAGAGTGCCGAGTTTATCACTGCGCATGAAGAAATGACCACTTCCAACGTTTGGTTTATGTTTTATAAGCATTTTTAATTTTATTGCTTAAATCGCATTTTCTCGGCGAGCTGAGCACTTTTTCTGAATTGTGCCGCTCCCGTCACTCTGGTTAGGTTGGCATCGAAAAAAACGCTCTCGGGTGCTCTAGAGTGCCGAGTTTATTACTGCGCATTAAGAAATGACCACCTCCAACGTTTGGTTTATGTTTTATAAGCATTTTTAATTTTATTGCTTAAATCGCATTTTCTCGGCGAGCTGAGCACTTTTTCTGAATTGTGCCGCTCCCGTCACTCTGGTTAGGTTGGCATCGAAAAAAACGCTCTCGGGTGCTTTAGAGTGCCGAGTTTATTACTGCGCATTAAGAAATGACCACCTCCAACGTTTGGTTTATGTTTTATAAGCATTTTTAATTTTATTGCTTAAATCGCATTTTCTCGGCGAGCTGAGCACTTTTTCTGAATTGTGCCGCTCCCATCACTCTGGTTAGGTTGGCATCGAAAAAAACGCTCTCGGGTGCTTTAGAGTGCCGAGTTTATCACTGCGCATGAAGAAATGACCACCTCCAACGTTTGGTTTATGTTTTATAAGCATTTTTAATTGTATTGCTTAAATCGCATTTTCTCGGCGAGCTGAGCACTTTTTCTGAAATGTGCCGCTCCCGTCACTCTGGTTAGGTTGGCATCGAAAAAAACGCTCTCGGGTGCTTTAGAGTGCCGAGTTTATCACTGCGCATGAAGAAATGACCACCTCCAACGTTTGGTTTATGTTTTATAAGCATTTTTAATTTTATTGCTTGAATCGCATTTTCTCGGCGAGCTGAGCACTTTTTCTGAATTGTGCCGCTCCCGTCACTCTGGTTAGGTTGGCATCGAAAAAAACGCTCTCGGGTGCTTTAGAGTGCCGAGTTATTCACTGCGCATGAAGAAATGACCACCTCCAACGTTTGGTTTATGTTTAATAAGCATTTTTAATTTTATTGCTTGAATCGAATTTTCTCGGCGAGCTGAGCACTTTTTCTGAATTGTGCCGCTCCCGTCACTCTGGTTAGGTTGGCATCGAAAAAAACGCTCTCGGGTGCTTTAGAGTGCCGAGTTTATCACTGCGCATGAAGAAATGACCACCTCCAACGTTTGGTTTATGTTTTATAAGCATTTTTAATTTTATTGCTTAAATCGCATTTTCTCGGCGAGCTGAGCGCTTTTTCTGAATTGTGCCGCTCCCGTCACTCTGGTTAGGTTGGCATCGAAAAAAACGCTCTCGGGTGCTTTAGAGTGCCGACTTTATCACTGCGCATGAAGAAATGACCACCTCCAACGTTTGGTTTATGTTTTATAAGCATTTTTAATTTTATTGCTTAAATCGCATTTTCTCGGCGAGCTGAGCACTTTTTCTGAATTGTGCCGCTCCCGTCACTCTGGTTAGGTTGGCATCGAAAAAAACGCTCACGGGTGCTTTAGAGTGCCGAGTTTATTACTGCGCATTAAGAAATGACCACCTCCAACGTTTGGTTTATGTTTTATAAGCATTTTTAATTTTATTGCTTAAATCGCATTTTCTCGGCGAGCTGAGCACTTTTTCTGAATTGTGCCGCTCCCGTCACTCTGGTTAGGTTGGCATCGAAAAAAACGCTCTCGGGTGCTTTAGAGTGCCGAGTTATTCACTGCGCATGAAGAAATGACCACCTCCAACGTTTGGTTTATGTTTTATAAGCATTTTTAATTTTATTGCTTAAATCGCATTTTCTCGGCGAGCTGAGCACTTTTTCTGAATTGTGCCGCTCCCGTCACTCTGGTTAGGTTGGCATCGAAAAAAACGCTCTCGGGTGCTTTAGAGTGCCGAGTTTATCACTGCGCATGAAGAAATGACCACCTCCAACGTTTGGTTTATGTTTTATAAGCATTTTTAATTTTATTGCTTAAATCGCATTTTCTCGGCGAGCTGAGCGCTTTTTCTGAATTGTGCCGCTCCCGTCACTCTGGTTAGGTTGGCATCGAAAAAAACGCTCTCGGGTGCTTTAGAGTGCCGAGTTATTCACTGCGCATGAAGAAATGACCACCTCCAATGTTTGGTTTATGTTTAATAAGCATTTTTAATTTTATTGCTTAAATCGCATTTTCTCGGCGAGCTGAGCGCTTTTTCTGAATTGTGCCGCTCCCGTCACTCTGGTTAGGTTGGCATCGAAAAAAACGCTCTCGGGTGCTTTAGAGTGCCGAGTTATTCACTGCGCATGAAGAAATGACCACCCCCAACGTTTGGTTTATGTTTAATAAGCATTTTTAATTTTATTGCTTAAATCGCATTTTCTCGGCGAGCTGAGCACTTTTTCTGAATTGTGCCGCTCCCGTCACTCTGGTTAGGTTGGCATCGAAAAAAACGCTCTCGGGTGCTTTAGAGTGCCGAGTTTATTACTGCGCATTAAGAAATGACCACCTCCAACGTTTGGTTTATGTTTTATAAGCATTTTTAATTTTATTGCTTAAATCGCATTTTCTCGGCGAGCTGAGCACGTTTTCTGAATTGTGCCGCTCCCGTCACTCTGGTTAGGTTGGCATCGAAAAAAACGCTCTCGGGTGCTTTAGAGTGCCGAGTTTATTACTGCGCATTAAGAAATGACCACCTCCAACGTTTGGTTTATGTTTTATAAGCATTTTTAATTTTATTGCTTTAATCGCATTTTCTCGGCGAGCTGAGCACTTTTTCTGAATTGTGCCGCTCCCGTCACTCTGGTTAGGTTGGCATCGAAAAAAACGCTCTCGGGTGCTTTAGAGTGCCGAGTTTATTACTGCGCATTAAGAAATGACCACCTCCAACGTTTGGTTTATGTTTTATAAGCATTTTTAATTTTATTGCTTAAATCGCATTTTCTCGGCGAGCTGAGCACTTTTTCTGAATTGTGCCGCTCCCGTCACTCTGGTTAGGTTGGCATCGAAAAAAACGCTCTCGGGTGCTTTAGAGTGCCGAGTTATTCACTGCGCATGAAGAAATGACCACCTCCAACGTTTGGTTTATGTTTAATAAGCATTTTTAATTTTATTGCTTGAATCGCATTTTCTCGGCGAGCTGAGCACTTTTTCTGAATTGTGCCGCTCCCGTCACTCTGGTTAGGTTGGCATCGAAAAAAACGCTCTCGGGTGCTTTAGAGTGCCGAGTTTATCACTGCGCATGAAGAAATGACCACCTCCAACGTTTGGTTTATGTTTTATAAGCATTTTTAATTTTATTGCTTAAATCGCATTTTCTCGGCGAGCTGAGCACTTTTTCTGAATTGTGCCGCTCCCGTCACTCTGGTTAGGTTGGCATCGAAAAAAACGCTCTCGGGTGCTTTAGAGTGCCGAGTTTATCACTGCGCATGAAGAAATGACCACCTCCAACGTTTGGTTTATGTTTTATAAGCATTTTTAATTTTATTGCTTAAATCGCATTTTCTCGGCGAGCTGAGCGCTTTTTCTGAATTGTGCCGCTCCCGTCACTCTGGTTAGGTTGGCATCGAAAAAAACGCTCTCGGGTGCTTTAGAGTGCCGAGTTTATTACTGCGCATTAAGAAATGACCACCTCCAACGTTTGGTTTATGTTTTATAAGCATTTTTAATTTTATTGCTTAAATCGCATTTTCTCGGCGAGCTGAGCACTTTTTCTGAATTGTGCCGCTCCCGTCACTCTGGTTAGGTTGGCATCGAAAAAAACGCTCTCGGGTGCTTTAGAGTGCCGAGTTTATTACTGCGCATTAAGAAATGACCACCTCCAACGTTTGGTTTATGTTTTATAAGTATTTTTAATTTTATTGCTTAAATCGCATTTTCTCGGCGAGCTGAGCACTTTTTCTGAATTGTGCCGCTCCCGTCACTCTGGTTAGGTTGGCATCGAAAAAAACGCTATCGGGTGCTTTAGAGTGCCGAGTTATTCACTGCGCATGAAGAAATGACCACCAACGTTTGGTTTATGTTTAATAAGCATTTTTAATTTTATTGCTTAAATCGCATTTTCTCGGCGAGCTGAGCACTTTTTCTGAATTGTGCCGCTCCCGTCACTCTGGTTAGGTTGGCATCGAAAAAAACGCTCTCGGGTGCTTTAGAGTGCCGAGTTTATTACTGCGCATTAAGAAATGACCACCTCCAACGTTTGGTTTATGTTTTATAGGCATTTTTAATTTTATTGCTTAAATCGCATTTTCTCGGCGAGCTGAGCACTTTTTCTGAATTGTGCCGCTCCCGTCACTCTGGTTAGGTTGGCATCGAAAAAAACGCTCTCGGGTGCTTTAGAGTGCCGAGTTTATTACTGCGCATTAAGAAATGACCACCTCCAACGTTTGGTTTATGTTTTATAAGCATTTTTAATTTTATTGCTTAATTCGCATTTTCTCGGCGAGCTGAGCGCTTTTTCTGAATTGTGCCGCTCCCGTCACTCTGGTTAGGTTGGCATCGAAAAAAACGCTCTCGGGTGCTTTAGAGTGCCGAGTTATTCACTGCGCATGAAGAAATGACCACCTCCAACGTTTGGTTTATGTTTAATAAGCATTTTTAATTTTATTGCTTAAATCGCATTTTCTCGGCGAGCTGAGCACTTTTTCTGAATTGTGCCGCTCCCGTCACTCTGGTTAGGTTGGCATCGAAAAAAACGCTCTCGGGTGCTTTAGAGTGCCGAGTTTATCACTGCGCATGAAGAAATGACCACCTCCAACGTTTGGTTTATGTTTTATAAGCATTTTTAATTTTATTGCTTAAATCGCATTTTCTCGGCGAGCTGAGCGCTTTTTCTGAATTGTGCCGCTCCCGTCACTCTGGTTAGGTTGGCATCGAAAAAAACGCTCTCGGGTGCTTTAGAGTGCTGAGTTTATTACTGCGCATTAAGAAATGACCACCTCCAACGTTTGGTTTATGTTTTATAAGCATTTTTAATTTTATTGCTTAAATCGCATTTTCTCGGCGAGCTGAGCGCTTTTTCTGAATTGTGCCGCTCCCGTCACTCTGGTTAGGTTAGCATCGAAAAAAACGCTCTCGGGTGCTTTAGAAAGCCGAGTTTATTACTGTGCATTAAGAAATGACCACCTCCAACGTTTGGTTTATGTTTTATAAGCATTTTTAATTTTATTGCTTAAATCGCATTTTCTCGGCGAGCTGAGCACTTTTTCTGAATTGTGCCGCTCCCGTCACTCTGGTTAGGTTGGCATCGAAAAAAACGCTCTCGGGTGCTCTAGAGTGCCGAGTTTATTACTGCGCATTAAGAAATGACCACCTCCAACGTTTGGTTTATGTTTTATAAGCATTTTTAATTTTATTGCTTAAATCGCATTTTCTCGGCGAGCTGAGCACTTTTTCTGAATTGTGCCGCTCCCGTCACTCTGGTTAGGTTGGCATCGAAAAAAACGCTCTCGGGTGCTTTAGAGTGCCGAGTTATTCACTGCGCATGAAGAAATGACCACCTCCAACGTTTGGTTTATGTTTAATAAGCATTTTTAATTTTATTGCTTGAATCGCATTTTCTCGGCGAGCTGAGCACTTTTTCTGAATTGTGCCGCTCCCGTCACTCTGGTTAGGTTGGCATCGAAAAAAACGCTCTCGGGTGCTTTAGAGTGCCGAGTTTATCACTGCGCATGAAGAAATGACCACCTCCAACGTTTGGTTTATGTTTTATAAGCATTTTTAATTTTATTGCTTAAATCGCATTTTCTCGGCGAGCTGAGCGCTTTTTCTGAATTGTGCCGCTCCCGTCACTCTGGTTAGGTTGGCATCGAAAAAAACGCTCTCGGGTGCTTTAGAGTGCCGAGTTTATTACTGCGCATTAAGAAATGACCACCTCCAACGTTTGGTTTATGTTTTATAAGCATTTTTAATTTTATTGCTTAAATCGCATTTTCTCGGCGAGCTGAGCACTTTTTCTGAATTGTGCCGCTCCCGTCACTCTGGTTAGGTTGGCATCGAAAAAAACGCTCACGGGTGCTTTAGAGTGCCGAGTTTATTACTGCGCATTAAGAAATGACCACCTCCAACGTTTGGTTTATGTTTTATAAGCATTTTTAATTTTATTGCTTAAATCGCATTTTCTCGGCGAGCTGAGCACTTTTTCTGAATTGTGCCGCTCCCGTCACTCTGGTTAGGTTGGCATCGAAAAAAACGCTCTCGGGTGCTTTAGAGTGCCGAGTTTATTACTGCGCATTAGGAAATGACCACCTCCAACGTTTGGTTTATGTTTTATAAGCATTTTTAATTTTATTGCTTAAATCGCATTTTCTCGGCGAGCTGAGCGCTTTTTCTGAATTGTGCCGCTCCCGTCACTCTGGTTAGGTTGGCATCGAAAAAAACGCTCTCGGGTGCTTTAGAGTGCCGAGTTTATTACTGCGCATTAAGAAATGACCACCTCCAACGTTTGGTTTATGTTTTATAAGCATTTTTAATTTTATTGCTTAAATCGCATTTTCTCGGCGAGCTGAGCACTTTTTCTGAATTGTGCCGCTCCCGTCACTCTGGTTAGGTTGGCATCGAAAAAAACTCTCTCGGGTGCTTTAGAGTGCCGAGTTTATTACTGCGCATTGAGAAATGACCACCTCCAACGTTTGGTTTATGTTTTATAAGCATTTTTAATTTTATTGCTTAAATCGCATTTTCTCGGCGAGCTGAGCACTTTTTCTGAATTGTGCCGCTCCCGTCACTCTGGTTAGGTTGGCATCGAAAAAAACGCTCTCGGGTGCTTTAGAGTGCCGAGTTTATTACTGCGCATTAAGAAATGACCACCTCCAACGTTTGGTTTATGTATTATAAGCATTTTTAATTTTATTGCTTAAATCGCATTTTCTCGGCGAGCTGAGCGCTTTTTCTGAATTGTGCCGCTCCCGTCACTCTGGTTAGGTTGGCATCGAAAAAAACGCTCTCGGGTGCTTTAGAGTGCCGAGTTTATCACTGCGCATGAAGAAATGACCACCTCCAACGTTTGGTTTATGTTTTATAAGCATTTTTAATTTTATTGCTTAAATCGCATTTTCTCGGCGAGCTGAGCGCTTTTTCTGAATTGTGCCGCTCCCGTAACTCTGGTTAGGTTGGCATCGAAAAAAACGCTCTCGGGTGCTTTAGAGTGCCGAGTTTATCACTGCGCATGAAGAAATGACCACTTCCAACGTTTGGTTTATGTTTTATAAGCATTTTTAATTTTATTGCTTAAATCGCATTTTCTCGGCGAGCTGAGCACTTTTTCTGAATTGTGCCGCTCCCGTCACTCTGGTTAGGTTGGCATCGAAAAAAACGCTCTCGGGTGCTCTAGAGTGCCGAGTTTATTACTGCGCATTAAGAAATGACCACCTCCAACGTTTGGTTTATGTTTTATAAGCATTTTTAATTTTATTGCTTAAATCGCATTTTCTCGGCGAGCTGAGCACTTTTTCTGAATTGTGCCGCTCCCGTCACTCTGGTTAGGTTGGCATCGAAAAAAACGCTCTCGGGTGCTTTAGAGTGCCGAGTTTATTACTGCGCATTAAGAAATGACCACCTCCAACGTTTGGTTTATGTTTTATAAGCATTTTTAATTTTATTGCTTAAATCGCATTTTCTCGGCGAGCTGAGCACTTTTTCTGAATTGTGCCGCTCCCGTCACTCTGGTTAGGTTGGCATCGAAAAAAACGCTCTCGGGTGCTTTAGAGTGCCGAGTTATTCACTGCGCATGAAGAAATGACCACCTCCAACGTTTGGTTTATGTTTTATAAGCATTTTTAATTTTATTGCTTAAATCGCATTTTCTCGGCGAGCTGAGCACTTTTTCTGAATTGTGCCGCTCCCGTCACTCTGGTTAGGTTGGCATCGAAAAAAACGCTCTCGGGTGCTTTAGAGTGCCGAGTTTATCACTGCGCATGAAGAAATGACCACCTCCAACGTTTGGTTTATGTTTTATAAGCATTTTTAATTTTATTGCTTAAATCGCATTTTCTCGGCGAGCTGAGCGCTTTTTCTGAATTGTGCCGCTCCCGTCACTCTGGTTAGGTTGGCATCGAAAAAAACGCTCTCGGGTGCTTTAGAGTGCCGAGTTATTCACTGCGCATGAAGAAATGACCACCTCCAATGTTTGGTTTATGTTTAATAAGCATTTGTAATTTTATTGCTTAAATCGCATTTTCTCGGCGAGCTGAGCGCTTTTTCTGAATTGTGCCGCTCCCGTCACTCTGGTTAGGTTGGCATCGAAAAAAACGCTCTCGGGTGCTTTAGAGTGCCGAGTTATTCACTGCGCATGAAGAAATGACCACCTCCAACGTTTGGTTTATGTTTAATAAGCATTTTTAATTTTATTGCTTAAATCGCATTTTCTCGGCGAGCTGAGCACTTTTTCTGAATTGTGCCGCTCCCGTCACTCTGGTTAGGTTGGCATCGAAAAAAACGCTCTCGGGTGCTTAAGAGTGCCGAGTTTATTACTGCGCATTAAGAAATGACCACCTCCAACGTTTGGTTTATGTTTTATAAGCATTTTTAATTTTATTGCTTAAATCGCATTTTCTCGGCGAGCTGAGCACTTTTTCTGAATTGTGCCGCTCCCGTCACTCTGGTTAGGTTGGCATCGAAAAAAACGCTCTCGGGTGCTTTAGAGTGCCGAGTTTATTAATGCGCATTAAGAAATGACCACCTCCAACGTTTGGTTTATGTTTTATAAGCATTTTTAATTTTATTGCTTAAATCGCATTTTCTCGGCGAGCTGAGCACTTTTTCTGAATTGTGCCGCTCCCGTCACTCTGGTTAGGTTGGCATCGAAAAAAACGCTCTCGGGTGCTTTAGAGTGCCGAGTTATTCACTGCGCATGAAGAAATGACCACCTCCAACGTTTGGTTTATGTTTAATAAGCATTTTTTATTTTATTGCTTGAATCGCATTTTCTCGGCGAGCTGAGCACTTTTTCTGAATTGTGCCGCTCCCGTCACTTGGCATCGAAAAAAACGCTCTCGGGTGCTTAGAGTGCCGAGTTATTCACTGCGCATGAAGAAATGACCACCTCCAACGTTTGGTTTATGTTTTATAAGCATTTTTAATTTTATTGCTTAAATCGCATTTTCTCGGCGAGCTGAGCGCTTTTTCTGAATTGTGCCGCTCCCGTCACTCTGGTTAGGTTGGCATCGAAAAAAACGCTCTCGGGTGCTTTAGAGTGCCGAGTTATTCACTGCGCATGAAGAAATGACCACCTCCAACGTTTGGTTTATGTTTAATAAGCATTTTTAATTTTATTGCTTAAATCGCATTTTCTCGGCGAGCTGAGCACTTTTTCTGAATTGTGCCGCTCCCGTCACTCTGGTTAGGTTGGCATCGAAAAAAACGCTCTCGGGTGCTTTAGAGTGCCGAGTTTATTACTGCGCATTAGGAAATGACCACCTCCAACGTTTGGTTTATGTTTTATAAGCATTTTTAATTTTATTGCTTAAATCGCATTTTCTCGGCGAGCTGAGCGCTTTTTCTGAATTGTGCCGCTCCCGTCACTCTGGTTAGGTTGGCATCGAAAAAAACGCTCTCGGGTGCTTTAGAGTGCCGAGTTTATCACTGCGCATGAAGAAATGACCACCTCCAACGTTTGGTTTATGTTTTATAAGCATTTTTAATTTTATTGCTTAAATCGCATTTTCTCGGCAAGCTGAGCACTTTTTCTGAATTGTGCCGCTCCCGTCACTCTGGTTAGGTTGGCATCGAAAAAAACGCTCTCGGGTGCTTTAGAGTGCCGAGTTTATCACTGCGCATGAAGAAATGACCACCTCCAACGTTTGGTTTATGTTTTATAAGCATTTTTAATTTTATTGCTTAAATCGCATTTTCTCGGCGAGCTGAGCGCTTTTTCTGAATTGTGCCGCTCCCGTCACTCTGGTTAGGTTGGCATCGAAAAAAACGCTCTCGGGTGCTTTAGAGTGCCGACTTTATCACTGCGCATGAAGAAATGACCACCTCCAACGTTTGGTTTATGTTTTATAAGCATTTTTAATTTTATTGCTTAAATCGCATTTTCTCGGCGAGCTGAGCACTTTTTCTGAATTGTGCCGCTCCCGTCACTCTGGTTAGGTTGGCATCGAAAAAAACGCTCACGGGTGCTTTAGAGTGCCGAGTTTATTACTGCGCATTAAGAAATGACCACCTCCAACGTTTGGTTTATGTTTTATAAGCATTTTTAATTTTATTGCTTAAATCGCATTTTCTCGGCGAGCTGAGCACTTTTTCTGAATTGTGCCGCTCCCGTCACTCTGGTTAGGTTGGCATCGAAAAAAACGCTCTCGGGTGCTTTAGAGTGCCGAGTTATTCACTGCGCATGAAGAAATGACCACCTCCAACGTTTGGTTTATGTTTTATAAGCATTTTTAATTTTATTGCTTAAATCGCATTTTCTCGGCGAGCTGAGCACTTTTTCTGAATTGTGCCGCTCCCGTCACTCTGGTTAGGTTGGCATCGAAAAAAACGCTCTCGGGTGCTTTAGAGTGCCGAGTTTATCACTGCGCATGAAGAAATGACCACCTCCAACGTTTGGTTTATGTTTTATAAGCATTTTTAATTGTATTGCTTAAATCGCATTTTCTCGGCGAGCTGAGCGCTTTTTCTGAATTGTGCCGCTCCCGTCACTCTGGTTAGGTTGGCATCGAAAAAAACGCTCTCGGGTGCTTTAGAGTGCCGAGTTTATCACTGCGCATGAAGAAATGACCACTTCCAACGTTTGGTTTATGTTTTATAAGCATTTCTAATTTTATTGCTTAAATCGCATTTTCTCGGCGAGCTGAGCACTTTTTCTGAATTGTGCCGCTCCCGTCACTCTGGTTAGGTTGGCATCGAAAAAAACGCTCTCGGGTGCTTTAGAGTGCCGAGTTATTCACTGCGCATGAAGAAATGACCACCTCCAACGTTTGGTTTATGTTTAATAAGCATTTTTAATTTTATTGCTTAAATCGCATTTTCTCGGCGAGCTGAGCACTTTTTCTGAATTGTGCCGCTCCCGTCACTCTGGTTAGGTTGGCATCGAAAAAAACGCTCTCGGGTGCTTTAGAGTGCCGAGTTTATTACTGCGCATTAGGAAATGACCACCTCCAACGTTTGGTTTATGTTTTATAAGCATTTTTAATTTTATTGCTTAAATCGCATTTTCTCGGCGAGCTGAGCGCTTTTTCTGAATTGTGCCGCTCCCGTCACTCTGGTTAGGTTGGCATCGAAAAAAACGCTCTCGGGTGCTTTAGAGTGCCGAGTTTATTACTGCGCATTAAGAAATGACCACCTCCAACGTTTGGTTTATGTTTTATAAGCATTTTTAATTTTATTGCTTAAATCGCATTTTCTCGGCGAGCTGAGCACTTTTTCTGAATTGTGCCGCTCCCGTCACTCTGGTTAGGTTGGCATCGAAAAAAACGCTCTCGGGTGCTTTAGAGTGCCGAGTTTATTACTGCGCATTGAGAAATGACCACCTCCAACGTTTGGTTTATGTTTTATAAGCATTTTTAATTTTATTGCTTAAATCGCATTTTCTCGGCGAGCTGAGCACTTTTTCTGAATTGTGCCGCTCCCGTCACTCTGGTTAGGTTGGCATCGAAAAAAACGCTCTCGGGTGCTTTAGAGTGCCGAGTTTATTACTGCGCATTAAGAAATGACCACCTCCAACGTTTGGTTTATGTTTTATAAGCATTTTTAATTTTATTGCTTAAATCGCATTTTCTCGGCGAGCTGAGCGCTTTTTCTGAATTGTGCCGCTCCCGTCACTCTGGTTAGGTTGGCATCGAAAAAAACGCTCTCGGGTGCTTTAGAGTGCCGAGTTTATCACTGCGCATGAAGAAATGACCACCTCCAACGTTTGGTTTATGTTTTATAAGCATTTTTAATTTTATTGCTTAAATCGCATTTTCTCGGCGAGCTGAGCGCTTTTTCTGAATTGTGCCGCTCCCGTAACTCTGGTTAGGTTGGCATCGAAAAAAACGCTCTCGGGTGCTTTAGAGTGCCGAGTTTATCACTGCGCATGAAGAAATGACCACTTCCAACGTTTGGTTTATGTTTTATAAGCATTTTTAATTTTATTGCTTAAATCGCATTTTCTCGGCGAGCTGAGCACTTTTTCTGAATTGTGCCGCTCCCGTCACTCTGGTTAGGTTGGCATCGAAAAAAACGCTCTCGGGTGCTCTAGAGTGCCGAGTTTATTACTGCGCATTAAGAAATGACCACCTCCAACGTTTGGTTTATGTTTTATAAGCATTTTTAATTTTATTGCTTAAATCGCATTTTCTCGGCGAGCTGAGCACTTTTTCTGAATTGTGCCGCTCCCGTCACTCTGGTTAGGTTGGCATCGAAAAAAACGCTCTCGGGTGCTTTAGAGTGCCGAGTTTATTACTGCGCATTAAGAAATGACCACCTCCAACGTTTGGTTTATGTTTTATAAGCATTTTTAATTTTATTGCTTAAATCGCATTTTCTCGGCGAGCTGAGCACTTTTTCTGAATTGTGCCGCTCCCGTCACTCTGGTTAGGTTGGCATCGAAAAAAACGCTCTCGGGTGCTTTAGAGTGCCGAGTTATTCACTGCGCATGAAGAAATGACCACCTCCAACGTTTGGTTTATGTTTTATAAGCATTTTTAATTTTATTGCTTAAATCGCATTTTCTCGGCGAGCTGAGCACTTTTTCTGAATTGTGCCGCTCCCGTCACTCTGGTTAGGTTGGCATCGAAAAAAACGCTCTCGGGTGCTTTAGAGTGCCGAGTTATTCACTGCGCATGAAGAAATGACCACCTCCAACGTTTGGTTTATGTTTAATAAGCATTTTTAATTTTATTGCTTAAATCGCATTTTCTCGGCGAGCTGAGCACTTTTTCTGAATTGTGCCGCTCCCGTCACTCTGGTTAGGTTGGCATCGAAAAAAACGCTCTCGGGTGCTTTAGAGTGCCGAGTTTATTACTGCGCATTAAGAAATGACCACCTCCAACGTTTGGTTTATGTTTTATAAGCATTTTTAATTTTATTGCTTAAATCGCATTTTCTCGGCGAGCTGAGCACTTTTTCTGAATTGTGCCGCTCCCGTCACTCTGGTTAGGTTGGCATCGAAAAAAACGCTCTCGGGTGCTTTAGAGTGCCGAGTTTATTACTGCGCATTAAGAAATGACCACCTCCAACGTTTGATTTATGTTTTATAAGCATTTTTAATTTTATTGCTTAAATCGCATTTTCTCGGCGAGCTGAGCACTTTTTCTGAATTGTGCCGCTCCCGTCACTCTGGTTAGGTTGGCATCGAAAAAAACGCTCTCGGGTGCTTTAGAGTGCCGAGTTATTCACTGCGCATGAAGAAATGACCACCTCCAACGTTTGGTTTATGTTTAATAAGCATTTTTTATTTTATTGCTTGAATCGCATTTTCTCGGCGAGCTGAGCACTTTTTCTGAATTGTGCCGCTCCCGTCACTCTGGTTAGGTTGGCATCGAAAAAAACGCTCTCGGGTGCTTTAGAGTGCCGAGTTTATCACTGCGCATGAAGAAATGACCACCTCCAACGTTTGGTTTATGTTTTATAAGCATTTTTAATTTTATTGCTTAAATCGCATTTTCTCGGCGAGCTGAGCACTTTTTCTGAATTGTGCCGCTCCCGTCACTCTGGTTAGGTTGGCATCGAAAAAAACGCTCTCGGGTGCTTTAGAGTGCCGAGTTTATTACTGCGCATTAAGAAATGACCACCTCCAACGTTTGGTTTATGTTTTATAAGCATTTTTAATTTTATTGCTTAAATCGCATTTTCTCGGCGAGCTGAGCACTTTTTCTGAATTGTGCCGCTCGCGTCACTCTGGTTAGGTTGGCATCGAAAAAAACGCTCTCGGGTGCTTTAGAGTGCCGAGTTTATTACTGCGCATGAAGAAATGACCACCTCCAACGTTTGGTTTATGTTTTATAAGCATTTTTAATTTTATTGCTTAAATCGCATTTTCTCGGCGAGCTGAGCACTTTTTCTGAATTGTGCCGCTCCCGTCACTCTGGTTAGGTTGGCATCGAAAAAAACGCTCTCGGGTGCTTTAGAGTGCCGAGTTTATCACTGCGCATGAAGAAATGACCACCTCCAACGTTTGGTTTATGTTTTATAAGCATTTTTAATTTTATTGCTTAAATCGCATTTTCTCGGCGAGCTGAGCACTTTTTCTGAATTGTGCCGCTCCCGTCACTCTGGTTAGGTTGGCATCGAAAAAAACGCTCTCGGGTGCTTTAGAGTGCCGAGGTTATCACTGCGCATGAAGAAATGACCACCTCCAACGTTTGGTTTATGTTTTATAAGCATTTTTAATTTTATTGCTTAAATCGCATTTTCTCGGCGAGCTGAGCGCTTTTTCTGAATTGTGCCGCTCCCGTCACTCTGGTTAGGTTGGCATCGAAAAAAACGCTCTCGGGTGCTTTAGAGTGCCGAGTTTATTACTGCGCATTAAGAAATGACCACCTCCAACGTTTGGTTTATGTTTTATAAGCATTTTTAATTTTATTGCTTAAATCGCATTTTCTCGGCGAGCTGAGCACTTTTTCTGAATTGTGCCGCTCGCGTCACTCTGGTTAGGTTGGCATCGAAAAAAACGCTCTCGGGTGCTTTAGAGTGCCGAGTTTATTACTGCGCATTAAGAAATGACCATCTCCAACGTTTGGTTTATGTTTTATAAGCATTTTTAATTTTATTGCTTAAATCGCATTTTCTCGGCGAGCTGAGCACTTTTTCTGAATTGTGCCGCTCCCGTCACTCTGGTTAGGTTGGCATCGAAAAAAACGCTATCGGGTGCTTTAGAGTGCCGAGTTATTCACTGCGCATGAAGAAATGACCACCTCCAACGTTTGGTTTATGTTTAATAAGCATTTTTAATTTTATTGCTTAAATCGCATTTTCTCGGCGAGCTGAGCACTTTTTCTGAATTGTGCCGCTCCCGTCACTCTGGTTAGGTTGGCATCGAAAAAAACGCTCTCGGGTGATTTAGAGTGCCGAGTTTATTACTGCGCATTAAGAAATGACCACCTCCAACGTTTGGTTTATGTTTTATAAGCATTTTTAATTTTATTGCTTAAATCGCATTTTCTCGGCGAGCTGAGCACTTTTTCTGAATTGTGCCGCTCGCGTCACTCTGGTTAGGTTGGCATCGAAAAAAACGCTCTCGGGTGCTTTAGAGTGCCGAGTTTATTACTGCGCATTAAGAAATGACCACCTCCAACGTTTGGTTTATGTTTTATAAGCATTTTTAATTTTATTGCTTAAATCGCATTTTCTCGGCGAGCTGAGCACTTTTTCTGAATTGTGCCGCTCCCGTCACTTGGCATCGAAAAAAACGCTCTCGGGTGCTTTAGAGTGCCGAGTTATTCACTGCGCATGAAGAAATGACCACCTCCAACGTTTGGTTTATGTTTTATAAGCATTTTTAATTTTATTGCTTAAATCGCATTTTCTCGGCGAGCTGAGCGCTTTTTCTGAATTGTGCCGCTCCCGTCACTCTGGTTAGGTTGGCATCGAAAAAAACGCTCTCGGGTGCTTTAGAGTGCCGAGTTATTCACTGCGCATGAAGAAATGACCACCTCCAACGTTTGGTTTATGTTTAATAAGCATTTTTAATTTTATTGCTTAAATCGCATTTTCTCGGCGAGCTGAGCACTTTTTCTGAATTGTGCCGCTCCCGTCACTCTGGTTAGGTTGGCATCGAAAAAAACGCTCTCGGGTGCTTTAGAGTGCCGAGTTTATTACTGCGCATTAGGAAATGACCACCTCCAACGTTTGGTTTATGTTTTATAAGCATTTTTAATTTTATTGCTTAAATCGCATTTTCTCGGCGAGCTGAGCGCTTTTTCTGAATTGTGCCGCTCCCGTCACTCTGGTTAGGTTGGCATCGAAAAAAACGCTCTCGGGTGCTTTAGAGTGCCGAGTTTATTACTGCGCATTAAGAAATGACCACCTCCAACGTTTGGTTTATGTTTTATAAGCATTTTTAATTTTATTGCTTAAATCGCATTTTCTCGGCGAGCTGAGCACTTTTTCTGAATTGTGCCGCTCCCGTCACTCTGGTTAGGTTGGCATCGAAAAAAACGCTCTCGGGTGCTCTAGAGTGCCGAGTTTATTACTGCGCATTAAGAAATGACCACCTCCAACGTTTGGTTTATGTTTTATAAGCATTTTTAATTTTATTGCTTAAATCGCATTTTCTCGGCGAGCTGAGCACTTTTTCTGAATTGTGCCGCTCCCGTCACTCTGGTTAGGTTGGCATCGAAAAAAACGCTCTCGGGTGCTTTAGAGTGCCGAGTTTATTACTGCGCATTAAGAAATGACCACCTCCAACGTTTGGTTTATGTTTTATAAGCATTTTTAATTTTATTGCTTAAATCGCATTTTCTCGGCGAGCTGAGCACTTTTTCTGAATTGTGCCGCTCCCGTCACTCTGGTTAGGTTGGCATCGAAAAAAACGCTCTCGGGTGCTTTAGAGTGCCGAGTTATTCACTGCGCATGAAGAAATGACCACCTCCAACGTTTGGTTTATGTTTTATAAGCATTTTTAATTGTATTGCTTAAATCGCATTTTCTCGGCGAGCTGAGCACTTTTTCTGAATTGTGCCGCTCCCGTCACTCTGGTTAGGTTGGCATCGAAAAAAACGCTCTCGGGTGCTCTAGAGTGCCGAGTTTATTACTGCGCATTAAGAAATGACCACCTCCAACGTTTGGTTTATGTTTTATAAGCATTTTTAATTTTATTGCTTAAATCGCATTTTCTCGGCGAGCTGAGCACTTTTTCTGAATTGTGCCGCTCCCGTCACTCTGGTTAGGTTGGCATCGAAAAAAACGCTCTCGGGTGCTTTAGAGTGCCGAGTTTATTACTGCGCATTAAGAAATGACCACCTCCAACGTTTGGTTTATGTTTTATAAGCATTTTTAATTTTATTGCTTAAATCGCATTTTCTCGGCGAGCTGAGCACTTTTTCTGAATTGTGCCGCTCCCGTCACTCTGGTTAGGTTGGCATCGAAAAAAACGCTCTCGGGTGCTTTAGAGTGCCGAGTTATTCACTGCGCATGAAGAAATGACCACCTCCAACGTTTGGTTTATGTTTTATAAGCATTTTTAATTGTATTGCTTAAATCGCATTTTCTCGGCGAGCTGAGCACTTTTTCTGAATTGTGCCGCTCCCGTCACTCTGGTTAGGTTGGCATCGAAAAAAACGCTCTCGGGTGCTTTAGAGTGCCGAGTTTATCACTGCGCATGAAGAAATGACCACCTCCAACGTTTGGTTTATGTTTTATAAGCATTTTTAATTTTATTGCTTAAATCGCATTTTCTCGGCGAGCTGAGCACTTTTTCTGAATTGTGCCGCTCCCGTCACTCTGGTTAGGTTGGCATCGAAAAAAACGCTCTCGGGTGCTTTAGAGTGCCGAGTTTATCACTGCGCATGAAGAAATGACCACCTCCAACGTTTGGTTTATGTTTTATAAGCATTTTTAATTTTATTGCTTAAATCGCATTTTCTCGGCGAGCTGAGCGCTTTTTCTGAATTGTGCCCTCCCGTCACTCTGGTTAGGTTGGCATCGAAAAAAACGCTCTCGGGTGCTTTAGAGTGCCGACTTTATCACTGCGCATGAAGAAATGACCACCTCCAACGTTTGGTTTATGTTTTATAAGCATTTTTAATTTTATTGCTTAAATCGCATTTTCTCGGCGAGCTGAGCACTTTTTCTGAATTGTGCCGCTCCCGTCACTCTGGTTAGGTTGGCATCGAAAAAAACGCTCTCGGGTGCTTTAGAGTGCCGAGTTTATTACTGCGCATTAGGAAATGACCACCTCCAACGTTTGGTTTATGTTTTATAAGCATTTTTAATTTTATTGCTTCAATCGCATTTTCTCGGCGAACTGAGCGCTTTTTCTGAATTGTGCCGCTCCCGTCACTCTGGTTAGGTTGGCATCGAAAAAAACGCTCTCGGGTGCTTTAGAGTGCCGAGTTTATCACTGCGCATGAAGAAATGACCACCTCCAACGTTTGGTTTATGTTTTATAAGCATTTTTAATTTTATTGCTTAAATCGCATTTTCTCGGCGAGCTGAGCGCTTTTTCTGAATTGTGCCGCTCCCGTAACTCTGGTTAGGTTGGCATCGAAAAAAACGCTCTCGGGTGCTTTAGAGTGCCGAGTTTATCACTGCGCATGAAGAAATGACCACTTCCAACGTTTGGTTTATGTTTTATAAGCATTTCTAATTTTATTGCTTAAATCGCATTTTCTCGGCGAGCTGAGCACTTTTTCTGAATTGTGCCGCTCCCGTCACTCTGGTTAGGTTGGCATCGAAAAAAACGCTCTCGGGTGCTTTAGAGTGCCGAGTTATTCACTGCGCATGAAGAAATGACCACCTCCAACGTTTGGTTTATGTTTAATAAGCATTTTTAATTTTATTGCTTAAATCGCATTTTCTCGGCGAGCTGAGCACTTTTTCTGAATTGTGCCGCTCCCGTCACTCTGGTTAGGTTGGCATCGAAAAAAACGCTCTCGGGTGCTTTAGAGTGCCGAGTTTATTACTGCGCATTAGGAAATGACCACCTCCAACGTTTGGTTTATGTTTTATAAGCATTTTTAATTTTATTGCTTAAATCGCATTTTCTCGGCGAGCTGAGCGCTTTTTCTGAATTGTGCCGCTCCCGTCACTTTGGTTAGGTTGGCATCGAAAAAAACGCTCTCGGGTGCTTTAGAGTGCCGAGTTTATTACTGCGCATTAAGAAATGACCACCTCCAACGTTTGGTTTATGTTTTATAAGCATTTTTAATTTTATTGCTTAAATCGCATTTTCTCGGCGAGCTGAGCACTTTTTCTGAATTGTGCCGCTCCCGTCACTCTGGTTAGGTTGGCATCGAAAAAAACGCTCTCGGGTGCTTTAGAGTGCCGAGTTTATTACTGCGCATTGAGAAATGACCACCTCCAACGTTTGGTTTATGTTTTATAAGCATTTTTAATTTTATTGCTTAAATCGCATTTTCTCGGCGAGCTGAGCACTTTTTCTGAATTGTGCCGCTCCCGTCACTCTGGTTAGGTTGGCATCGAAAAAAACGCTCTCGGGTGCTATAGAGTGCCGAGTTTATTACTGCGCATTAAGAAATGACCACCTCCAACGTTTGGTTTATGTTTTATAAGCATTTTTAATTTTATTGCTTAAATCGCATTTTCTCGGCGAGCTGAGCGCTTTTTCTGAATTGTGCCGCTCCCGTCACTCTGGTTAGGTTGGCATCGAAAAAAACGCTCTCGGGTGCTTTAGAGTGCCGAGTTTATCACTGCGCATGAAGAAATGACCACCTCCAACGTTTGGTTTATGTTTTATAAGCATTTTTAATTTTATTGCTTAAATCGCATTTTCTCGGCGAGCTGAGCGCTTTTTCTGAATTGTGCCGCTCCCGTAACTCTGGTTAGGTTGGCATCGAAAAAAACGCTCTCGGGTGCTTTAGAGTGCCGAGTTTATCACTGCGCATGAAGAAATGACCACTTCCAACGTTTGGTTTATGTTTTATAAGCATTTTTAATTTTATTGCTTAAATCGCATTTTCTCGGCGAGCTGAGCACTTTTTCTGAATTGTGCCGCTCCCGTCACTCTGGTTAGGTTGGCATCGAAAAAAACGCTCTCGGGTGCTCTAGAGTGCCGAGTTTATTACTGCGCATTAAGAAATGACCACCTCCAACGTTTGGTTTATGTTTTATAAGCATTTTTAATTTTATTGCTTAAATCGCATTTTCTCGGCGAGCTGAGCACTTTTTCTGAATTGTGCCGCTCCCGTCACTCTGGTTAGGTTGGCATCGAAAAAAACGCTCTCGGGTGCTTTAGAGTGCCGAGTTTATTACTGCGCATTAAGAAATGACCACCTCCAACGTTTGGTTTATGTTTTATAAGCATTTTTAATTTTATTGCTTAAATCGCATTTTCTCGGCGAGCTGAGCACTTTTTCTGAATTGTGCCGCTCCCGTCACTCTGGTTAGGTTGGCATCGAAAAAAACGCTCTCGGGTGCTTTAGAGTGCCGAGTTATTCACTGCGCATGAAGAAATGACCACCTCCAACGTTTGGTTTATGTTTTATAAGCATTTTTAATTGTATTGCTTAAATCGCATTTTCTCGGCGAGCTGAGCACTTTTTCTGAATTGTGCCGCTCCCGTCACTCTGGTTAGGTTGGCATCGAAAAAAACGCTCTCGGGTGCTTTAGAGTGCCGAGTTTATCACTGCGCATGAAGAAATGACCACCTCCAACGTTTGGTTTATGTTTTATAAGTATTTTTAATTTTATTGCTTGAATCGCATTTTCTCGGCGAGCTGAGCACTTTTTCTGAATTGTGCCGCTCCCGTCACTCTGGTTAGGTTGGCATCGAAAAAAACGCTCTCGGGTGCTTTAGAGTGCCGAGTTTATCACTGCGCATGAAGAAATGACCACCTCCAACGTTTGGTTTATGTTTTTAATTTTATTGCTTAAATCGCATTTTCTCGGCAAGCTGAGCACTTTTTCTGAATTGTGCCGCTCCCGTCACTCTGGTTAGGTTGGCATCGAAAAAAACGCTCTCGGGTGCTTTAGAGTGCCGAGTTTATCACTGCGCATGAAGAAATGACCACCTCCAACGTTTGGTTTATGTTTTATAAGCATTTTTAATTTTATTGCTTAAATCGCATTTTCTCGGCGAGCTGAGCGCTTTTTCTGAATTGTGCCGCTCCCGTCACTCTGGTTAGGTTGGCATCGAAAAAAACGCTCTCGGGTGCTTTAGAGTGCCGACTTTATCACTGCGCATGAAGAAATGACCACCTCCAACGTTTGGTTTATGTTTTATAAGCATTTTTAATTTTATTGCTTAAATCGCATTTTCTCGGCGAGCTGAGCACTTTTTCTGAATTGTGCCGCTCCCGTCACTCTGGTTAGGTTGGCATCGAAAAAAACGCTCACGGGTGCTTTAGAGTGCCGAGTTTATTACTGCGCATTAAGAAATGACCACCTCCAACGTTTGGTTTATGTTTTATAAGCATTTTTAATTTTATTGCTTAAATCGCATTTTCTCGGCGAGCTGAGCACTTTTTCTGAATTGTGCCGCTCCCGTCACTCTGGTTAGGTTGGCATCGAAAAAAACGCTCTCGGGTGCTTTAGAGTGCCGAGTTATTCACTGCGCATGAAGAAATGACCACCTCCAACGTTTGGTTTATGTTTTATAAGCATTTTTAATTTTATTGCTTAAATCGCATTTTCTCGGCGAGCTGAGCACTTTTTCTGAATTGTGCCGCTCCCGTCACTCTGGTTAGGTTGGCATCGAAAAAAACGCTCTCGGGTGCTTTAGAGTGCCGAGTTTATCACTGCGCATGAAGAAATGACCACCTCCAACGTTTGGTTTATGTTTTATAAGCATTTTTAATTTTATTGCTTAAATCGCATTTTCTCGGCGAGCTGAGCGCTTTTTCTGAATTGTGCCGCTCCCGTCACTCTGGTTAGGTTGGCATCGAAAAAAACGCTCTCGGGTGCTTTAGAGTGCCGAGTTTATCACTGCGCATGAAGAAATGACCACCTCCAACGTTTGGTTTATGTTTTATAAGCATTTTTAATTTTATTGCTTAAATCGCATTTTCTCGGCGAGCTGAGCGCTTTTTCTGAATTGTGCCGCTCCCGTAACTCTGGTTAGGTTGGCATCGAAAAAAACGCTCTCGGGTGCTTTAGAGTGCCGAGTTTATCACTGCGCATGAAGAAATGACCACTTCCAACGTTTGGTTTATGTTTTATAAGCATTTCTAATTTTATTTCTTAAATCGCATTTTCTCGGCGAGCTGAGCACTTTTTCTGAATTGTGCCGCTCCCGTCACTCTGGTTAGGTTGGCATCGAAAAAAACGCTCTCGGGTGCTTTAGAGTGCCGAGTTATTCACTGCGCATGAAGAAATGACCACCTCCAACGTTTGGTTTATGTTTAATAAGCATTTTTAATTTTATTGCTTAAATCGCATTTTCTCGGCGAGCTGAGCACTTTTTCTGAATTGTGCCGCTCCCGTCACTCTGGTTAGGTTGGCATCGAAAAAAACGCTCTCGGGTGCTTTAGAGTGCCGAGTTATTCACTGCGCATGAAGAAATGACCACCTCCAACGTTTGGTTTATGTTTAATAAGCATTTTTAATTTTATTGCTTAAATCGCATTTTCTCGGCGAGCTGAGCACTTTTTCTGAATTGTGCCGCTCCCGTCACTCTGGTTAGGTTGGCATCGAAAAAAACGCTCTCGGGTGCTTTAGAGTGCCGAGTTTATTACTGCGCATTAGGAAATGACCACCTCCAACGTTTGGTTTATGTTTTATAAGCATTTTTAATTTTATTGCTTAAATCGCATTTTCTCGGCGAGCTGAGCGCTTTTTCTGAATTGTGCCGCTCCCGTCACTCTGGTTAGGTTGGCATCGAAAAAAACGCTCTCGGGTGCTTTAGAGTGCCGAGTTTATTACTGCGCATTAAGAAATGACCACCTCCAACGTTTGGTTTATGTTTTATAAGCATTTTTAATTTTATTGCTTAAATCGCATTTTCTCGGCGAGCTGAGCACTTTTTCTGAATTGTGCCGCTCCCGTCACTCTGGTTAGGTTGGCATCGAAAAAAACGCTCTCGGGTGCTTTAGAGTGCCGAGTTTATTACTGCGCATTGAGAAATGACCACCTCCACCGTTTGGTTTATGTTTTATAAGCATTTTTAATTTTATTGCTTAAATCGCATTTTCTCGGCGAGCTGAGCACTTTTTCTGAATTGTGCCGCTCCCGTCACTCTGGTTAGGTTGGCATCGAAAAAAACGCTCTCGGGTGCTTTAGAGTGCCGAGTTTATTACTGCGCATTAAGAAATGACCACCTCCAACGTTTGGTTTATGTTTTATAAGCATTTTTAATTTTATTGCTTAAATCGCATTTTCTCGGCGAGCTGAGCGCTTTTTCTGAATTGTGCCGCTCCCGTCACTCTGGTTAGGTTGGCATCGAAAAAAACGCTCTCGGGTGCTTTAGAGTGCCGAGTTTATCACTGCGCATGAAGAAATGACCACCTCCAACGTTTGGTTTATGTTTTATAAGCATTTTTAATTTTATTGCTTAAATCGCATTTTCTCGGCGAGCTGAGCGCTTTTTCTGAATTGTGCCGCTCCCGTAACTCTGGTTAGGTTGGCATCGAAAAAAACGCTCTCGGGTGCTTTAGAGTGCCGAGTTTATCACTGCGCATGAAGAAATGACCACTTCCAACGTTTGGTTTATGTTTTATAAGCATTTTTAATTGTATTGCTTAAATCGCATTTTCTCGGCGAGCTGAGCACTTTTTCTGAATTGTGCCGCTCCCGTCACTCTGGTTAGGTTGGCATCGAAAAAAACGCTCTCGGGTGCTCTAGAGTGCCGAGTTTATTACTGCGCATTAAGAAATGACCACCTCCAACGTTTGGTTTATGTTTTATAAGCATTTTTAATTTTATTGCTTAAATCGCATTTTCTCGGCGAGCTGAGCACTTTTTCTGAATTGTGCCGCTCCCGTCACTCTGGTTAGGTTGGCATCGAAAAAAACGCTCTCGGGTGCTTTAGAGTGCCGAGTTTATTACTGCGCATTAAGAAATGACCAGCTCCAACGTTTGGTTTATGTTTTATAAGCATTTTTAATTTTATTGCTTAAATCGCATTTTCTCGGCGAGCTGAGCACTTTTTCTGAATTGTGCCGCTCCCGTCACTCTGGTTAGGTTGGCATCGAAAAAAACGCTCTCGGGTGCTTTAGAGTGCCGAGTTATTCACTGCGCATGAAGAAATGACCACCTCCAACGTTTGGTTTATGTTTTATAAGCATTTTTAATTTTATTGCTTAAATCGCATTTTCTCGGCGAGCTGAGCACTTTTTCTGAATTGTGCCGCTCCCGTCACTCTGGTTAGGTTGGCATCGAAAAAAACGCTCTCGGGTGCTTTAGAGTGCCGAGTTATTCACTGCGCATGAAGAAATGACCACCTCCAACGTTTGGTTTATGTTTAATAAGCATTTTTAATTTTATTGCTTAAATCGCATTTTCTCGGCGAGCTGAGCACTTTTTCTGAATTGTGCCGCTCCCGTCACTCTGGTTAGGTTGGCATCGAAAAAAACGCTCTCGGGTGCTTTAGAGTGCCGAGTTTATTACTGCGCATTAAGAAATGACCACCTCCAACGTTTGGTTTATGTTTTATAAGCATTTTTAATTTTATTGCTTAAATCGCATTTTCTCGGCGAGCTGAGCACTTTTTCTGAATTGTGCCGCTCCCGTCACTCTGGTTAGGTTGGCATCGAAAAAAACGCTCTCGGGTGCTTTAGAGTGCCGAGTTTATTACTGCGCATTAAGAAATGACCACCTCCAACGTTTGATTTATGTTTTATAAGCATTTTTAATTTTATTGCTTAAATCGCATTTTCTCGGCGAGCTGAGCACTTTTTCTGAATTGTGCCGCTCCCGTCACTCTGGTTAGGTTGGCATCGAAAAAAACGCTCTCGGGTGCTTTAGAGTGCCGAGTTATTCACTGCGCATGAAGAAATGACCACCTCCAACGTTTGGTTTATGTTTAATAAGCATTTTTTATTTTATTGCTTGAATCGCATTTTCTCGGCGAGCTGAGCACTTTTTCTGAATTGTGCCGCTCCCGTCACTCTGGTTAGGTTGGCATCGAAAAAAACGCTCTCGGGTGCTTTAGAGTGCCGAGTTTATCACTGCGCATGAAGAAATGACCACCTCCAACGTTTGGTTTATGTTTTATAAGCATTTTTAATTTTATTGCTTAAATCGCATTTTCTCGGCGAGCTGAGCACTTTTTCTGAATTGTGCCGCTCCCGTCACTCTGGTTAGGTTGGCATCGAAAAAAACGCTCTCGGGTGCTTTAGAGTGCCGAGTTTATCACTGCGCATGAAGAAATGACCACCTCCAACGTTTGGTTTATGTTTTATAAGCATTTTTAATTTTATTGCTTAAATCGCATTTTCTCGGCGAGCTGAGCGCTTTTTCTGAATTGTGCCGCTCCCGTCACTCTGGTTAGGTTGGCATCGAAAAAAACGCTCTCGGGTGCTTTAGAGTGCCGAGTTTATTACTGCGCATTAAGAAATGACCACCTCCAACGTTTGGTTTATGTTTTATAAGCATTTTTAATTTTATTGCTTAAATCGCATTTTCTCGGCGAGCTGAGCACTTTTTCTGAATTGTGCCGCTCGCGTCACTCTGGTTAGGTTGGCATCGAAAAAAACGCTCTCGGGTGCTTTAGAGTGCCGAGTTTATTACTGCGCATTAAGAAATGACCACCTCCAACGTTTGGTTTATGTTTTATAAGCATTTTTAATTTTATTGCTTAAATCGCATTTTCTCGGCGAGCTGAGCACTTTTTCTGAATTGTGCCGCTCCCGTCACTCTGGTTAGGTTGGCATCGAAAAAAACGCTATCGGGTGCTTTAGAGTGCCGAGTTATTCACTGCGCATGAAGAAATGACCACCTCCAACGTTTGGTTTATGTTTAATAAGCATTTTTAATTTTATTGCTTAAATCGCATTTTCTCGGCGAGCTGAGCACTTTTTCTGAATTGTGCCGCTCCCGTCACTCTGGTTAGGTTGGCATCGAAAAAAACGCTCTCGGGTGATTTAGAGTGCCGAGTTTATTACTGCGCATTAAGAAATGACCACCTCCAACGTTTGGTTTATGTTTTATAAGCATTTTTAATTTTATTGCTTAAATCGCATTTTCTCGGCGAGCTGAGCACTTTTTCTGAATTGTGCCGCTCCCGTCACTCTGGTTAGGTTGGCATCGAAAAAAACGCTCTCGGGTGCTTTAGAGTGCCAAGTTTATTACTGCGCATTAAGAAATGACCACCTCCAACGTTTGGTTTATGTTTTATAAGCATTTTTAATTTTATTGCTTAAATCGCATTTTCTCGGCGAGCTGAGCGCTTTTTCTGAATTGTGCCGCTCCCGTCACTCTGGTTAGGTTGGCATCGAAAAAAACGCTCTCGGGTGCTTTAGAGTGCCGAGTTATTCACTGCGCATGAAGAAATGACCACCTCCAACGTTTGGTTTATGTTTTATAAGCATTTTTAATTTTATTGCTTAAATCGCATTTTCTCGGCGAGCTGAGCGCTTTTTCTGAATTGTGCCGCTCCCGTCACTCTGGTTAGGTTGGCATCGAAAAAAACGCTCTCGGGTGCTTTAGAGTGCCGAGTTTATCACTGCGCATGAAGAAATGACCACCTCCAACGTTTGGTTTATGTTTTATAAGCATTTTTAATTTTATTGCTTAAATCGCATTTTCTCGGCGAGCTGAGCGCTTTTTCTGAATTGTGCCGCTCCCGTCACTCTGGTTAGGTTGGCATCGAAAAAAACGCTCTCGGGTGCTTAAGAGTGCCGAGTTTATTACTGCGCATTAAGAAATGACCACCTCCAACGTTTGGTTTATGTTTTATAAGCATTTTTAATTTTATTGCTTAAATCGCATTTTCTCGGCGAGCTGAGCACTTTTTCTGAATTGTGCCGCTCCCGTCACTCTGGTTAGGTTGGCATCGAAAAAAACGCTCTCGGGTGCTTTAGAGTGCCGAGTTTATTACTGCGCATTAAGAAATGACCACCTCCAACGTTTGGTTTATGTTTTATAAGCATTTTTAATTTTATTGCTTAAATCGCATTTTCTCGGCGAGCTGAGCACTTTTTCTGAATTGTGCCGCTCCCGTCACTCTGGTTAGGTTGGCATCGAAAAAAACGCTCTCGGGTGCTTTAGAGTGCCGAGTTTATTACTGCGCATTAAGAAATGACCACCTCCAACGTTTGGTTTATGTTTTATAAGCATTTTTAATTTTATTGCTTAAATCGCATTTTCTCGGCGAGCTGAGCACTTTTTCTGAATTGTGCCGCTCCCGTCACTTGGCATCGAAAAAAACGCTCTCGGGTGCTTTAGAGTGCCGAGTTATTCACTGCGCATGAAGAAATGACCACCTCCAACGTTTGGTTTATGTTTTATAAGCTTTTTTAATTTTATTGCTTAAATCGCATTTTCTCGGCGAGCTGAGCGCTTTTTCTGAATTGTGCCGCTCCCGTCACTCTGGTTAGGTTGGCATCGAAAAAAACGCTCTCGGGTGCTTTAGAGTGCCGAGTTATTCACTGCGCATGAAGAAATGACCACCTCCAACGTTTGGTTTATGTTTAATAAGCATTTTTAATTTTATTGCTTAAATCGCATTTTCTCGGCGAGCTGAGCACTTTTTCTGAATTGTGCCGCTCCCGTCACTCTGGTTAGGTTGGCATCGAAAAAAACGCTCTCGGGTGCTTTAGAGTGCCGAGTTTATTACTGCGCATTAGGAAATGACCACCTCCAACGTTTGGTTTATGTTTTATAAGCATTTTTAATTTTATTGCTTAAATCGCATTTTCTCGGCGAGCTGAGCGCTTTTTCTGAATTGTGCCGCTCCCGTCACTCTGGTTAGGTTGGCATCGAAAAAAACGCTCTCGGGTGCTTTAGAGTGCCGAGTTTATTACTGCGCATTAAGAAATGACCACCTCCAACGTTTGGTTTATGTTTTATAAGCATTTTTAATTTTATTGCTTAAATCGCATTTTCTCGGCGAGCTGAGCACTTTTTCTGAATTGTGCCGCTCCCGTCACTCTGGTTAGGTTGGCATCGAAAAAAACGCTCTCGGGTGCTTTAGAGTGCCGAGTTTATTACTGCGCATTGAGAAATGACCACCTCCAACGTTTGGTTTATGTTTTATAAGCATTTTTAATTTTATTGCTTAAATCGCATTTTCTCGGCGAGCTGAGCACTTTTTCTGAATTGTGCCGCTCCCGTCACTCTGGTTAGGTTGGCATCGAAAAAAACGCTCTCGGGTGCTATAGAGTGCCGAGTTTATTACTGCGCATTAAGAAATGACCACCTCCAACGTTTTGTTTATGTTTTATAAGCATTTTTAATTTTATTGCTTAAATCGCATTTTCTCGGCGAGCTGAGCGCTTTTTCTGAATTGTGCCGCTCCCGTCACTCTGGTTAGGTTGGCATCGAAAAAAACGCTCTCGGGTGCTTAAGAGTGCCGAGTTTATCACTGCGCATGAAGAAATGACCACCTCCAACGTTTGGTTTATGTTTTATAAGCATTTTTAATTTTATTGCTTAAATCGCATTTTCTCGGCGAGCTGAGCGCTTTTTCTGAATTGTGCCGCTCCCGTAACTCTGGTTAGGTTGGCATCGAAAAAAACGCTCTCGGGTGCTTTAGAGTGCCGAGTTTATCACTGCGCATGAAGAAATGACCACTTCCAACGTTTGGTTTATGTTTTATAAGCATTTTTAATTTTATTGCTTAAATCGCATTTTCTCGGCGAGCTGAGCACTTTTTCTGAATTGTGCCGCTCCCGTCACTCTGGTTAGGTTGGCATCGAAAAAAACGCTCTCGGGTGCTCTAGAGTGCCGAGTTTATTACTGCGCATTAAGAAATGACCACCTCCAACGTTTGGTTTATGTTTTATAAGCATTTTTAATTTTATTGCTTAAATCGCATTTTCTCGGCGAGCTGAGCACTTTTTCTGAATTGTGCCGCTCCCGTCACTCTGGTTAGGTTGGCATCGAAAAAAACGCTCTCGGGTGCTTTAGAGTGCCGAGTTTATTACTGCGCATTAAGAAATGACCACCTCCAACGTTTGGTTTATGTTTTATAAGCATTTTTAATTTTATTGCTTAAATCGCATTTTCTCGGCGAGCTGAGCACTTTTTCTGAATTGTGCCGCTCCCGTCACTCTGGTTAGGTTGGCATCGAAAAAAACGCTCTCGGGTGCTTTAGAGTGCCGAGTTTATTACTGCGCATTAAGAAATGACCACCTCCAACGTTTGATTTATGTTTTATAAGCATTTTTAATTTTATTGCTTAAATCGCATTTTCTCGGCGAGCTGAGCACTTTTTCTGAATTGTGCCGCTCCCGTCACTCTGGTTAGGTTGGCATCGAAAAAAACGCTCTCGGGTGCTTTAGAGTGCCGAGTTATTCACTGCGCATGAAGAAATGACCACCTCCAACGTTTGGTTTATGTTTAATAAGCATTTTTTATTTTATTGCTTGAATCGCATTTTCTCGGCGAGCTGAGCACTTTTTCTGAATTGTGCCGCTCCCGTCACTCTGGTTAGGTTGGCATCGAAAAAAACGCTCTCGGGTGCTTTAGAGTGCCGAGTTTATCACTGCGCATGAAGAAATGACCACCTCCAACGTTTGGTTTATGTTTTATAAGCATTTTTAATTTTATTGCTTAAATCGCATTTTCTCGGCGAGCTGAGCACTTTTTCTGAATTGTGCCGCTCCCGTCACTCTGGTTAGGTTGGCATCGAAAAAAACGCTCTCGGGTGCTTTAGAGTGCCGAGTTTATCACTGCGCATGAAGAAATGACCACCTCCAACGTTTGGTTTATGTTTTATAAGCATTTTTAATTTTATTGCTTAAATCGCATTTTCTCGGCGAGCTGAGCGCTTTTTCTGAATTGTGCCGCTCCCGTCACTCTGGTTAGGTTGGCATCGAAAAAAACGCTCTCGGGTGCTTTAGAGTGCCGAGTTTATTACTGCGCATTAAGAAATGACCACCTCCAACGTTTGGTTTATGTTTTATAAGCATTTTTAATTTTATTGCTTAAATCGCATTTTCTCGGCGAGCTGAGCACTTTTTCTGAATTGTGCCGCTCGCGTCACTCTGGTTAGGTTGGCATCGAAAAAAACGCTCTCGGGTGCTTTAGAGTGCCGAGTTTATTACTGCGCATTAAGAAATGACCACCTCCAACGTTTGGTTTATGTTTTATAAGCATTTTTAATTTTATTGCTTAAATCGCATTTTCTCGGCGAGCTGAGCACTTTTTCTGAATTGTGCCGCTCCCGTCACTCTGGTTAGGTTGGCATCGAAAAAAACGCTATCGGGTGCTTTAGAGTGCCGAGTTATTCACTGCGCATGAAGAAATGACCACCTCCAACGTTTGGTTTATGTTTAATAAGCATTTTTAATTTTATTGCTTAAATCGCATTTTCTCGGCGAGCTGAGCACTTTTTCTGAATTGTGCCGCTCCCGTCACTCTGGTTAGGTTGGCATCGAAAAAAACGCTCTCGGGTGATTTAGAGTGCCGAGTTTATTACTGCGCATTAAGAAATGACCACCTCCAACGTTTGGTTTATGTTTTATAAGCATTTTTAATTTTATTGCTTAAATCGCATTTTCTCGGCGAGCTGAGCACTTTTTCTGAATTGTGCCGCTCCCGTCACTCTGGTTAGGTTGGCATCGAAAAAAACGCTCTCGGGTGCTTTAGAGTGCCAAGTTTATTACTGCGCATTAAGAAATGACCACCTCCAACGTTTGGTTTATGTTTTATAAGCATTTTTAATTTTATTGCTTAAATCGCATTTTCTCGGCGAGCTGAGCACTTTTTCTGAATTGTGCCGCTCGCGTCACTCTGGTTAGGTTGGCATCGAAAAAAACGCTCTCGGGTGCTTTAGAGTGCCGAGTTTATTACTGCGCATTAAGAAATGACCACCTCCAACGTTTGGTTTATGTTTTATAAGCATTTTTAATTTTATTGCTTAAATCGCATTTTCTCGGCGAGCTGAGCACTTTTTCTGAATTGTGCCGCTCCCGTCACTTGGCATCGAAAAAAACGCTCTCGGGTGCTTTAGAGTGCCGAGTTATTCACTGCGCATGAAGAAATGACCACCTCCAACGTTTGGTTTATGTTTTATAAGCATTTTTAATTTTATTGCTTAAATCGCATTTTCTCGGCGAGCTGAGCGCTTTTTCTGAATTGTGCCGCTCCCGTCACTCTGGTTAGGTTGGCATCGAAAAAAACGCTCTCGGGTGCTTTAGAGTGCCGAGTTATTCACTGCGCATGAAGAAATGACCACCTCCAACGTTTGGTTTATGTTTAATAAGCATTTTTAATTTTATTGCTTAAATCGCATTTTCTCGGCGAGCTGAGCACTTTTTCTGAATTGTGCCGCTCCCGTCACTCTGGTTAGGTTGGCATCGAAAAAAACGCTCTCGGGTGCTTTAGAGTGCCGAGTTTATTACTGCGCATTAGGAAATGACCACCTCCAACGTTTGGTTTATGTTTTATAAGCATTTTTAATTTTATTGCTTAAATCGCATTTTCTCGGCGAGCTGAGCGCTTTTTCTGAATTGTGCCGCTCCCGTCACTCTGGTTAGGTTGGCATCGAAAAAAACGCTCTCGGGTGCTTTAGAGTGCCGAGTTTATTACTGCGCATTAAGAAATGACCACCTCCAACGTTTGGTTTATGTTTTATAAGCATTTTTAATTTTATTGCTTAAATCGCATTTTCTCGGCGAGCTGAGCACTTTTTCTGAATTGTGCCGCTCCCGTCACTCTGGTTAGGTTGGCATCGAAAAAAACGCTCTCGGGTGCTTTAGAGTGCCGAGTTTATTACTGCGCATTGAGAAATGACCACCTCCAACGTTTGGTTTATGTTTTATAAGCATTTTTAATTTTATTGCTTAAATCGCATTTTCTCGGCGAGCTGAGCACTTTTTCTGAATTGTGCCGCTCCCGTCACTCTGGTTAGGTTGGCATCGAAAAAAACGCTCTCGGGTGCTATAGAGTGCCGAGTTTATTACTGCGCATTAAGAAATGACCACCTCCAACGTTTTGTTTATGTTTTATAAGCATTTTTAATTTTATTGCTTAAATCGCATTTTCTCGGCGAGCTGAGCGCTTTTTCTGAATTGTGCCGCTCCCGTCACTCTGGTTAGGTTGGCATCGAAAAAAACGCTCTCGGGTGCTTAAGAGTGCCGAGTTTATCACTGCGCATGAAGAAATGACCACCTCCAACGTTTGGTTTATGTTTTATAAGCATTTTTAATTTTATTGCTTAAATCGCATTTTCTCGGCGAGCTGAGCGCTTTTTCTGAATTGTGCCGCTCCCGTAACTCTGGTTAGGTTGGCATCGAAAAAAACGCTCTCGGGTGCTTTAGAGTGCCGAGTTTATCACTGCGCATGAAGAAATGACCACTTCCAACGTTTGGTTTATGTTTTATAAGCATTTTTAATTTTATTGCTTAAATCGCATTTTCTCGGCGAGCTGAGCACTTTTTCTGAATTGTGCCGCTCCCGTCACTCTGGTTAGGTTGGCATCGAAAAAAACGCTCTCGGGTGCTCTAGAGTGCCGAGTTTATTACTGCGCATTAAGAAATGACCACCTCCAACGTTTGGTTTATGTTTTATAAGCATTTTTAATTTTATTGCTTAAATCGCATTTTCTCGGCGAGCTGAGCACTTTTTCTGAATTGTGCCGCTCCCGTCACTCTGGTTAGGTTGGCATCGAAAAAAACGCTCTCGGGTGCTTTAGAGTGCCGAGTTTATTACTGCGCATTAAGAAATGACCACCTCCAACGTTTGGTTTATGTTTTATAAGCATTTTTAATTTTATTGCTTAAATCGCATTTTCTCGGCGAGCTGAGCACTTTTTCTGAATTGTGCCGCTCCCGTCACTCTGGTTAGGTTGGCATCGAAAAAAACGCTCTCGGGTGCTTTAGAGTGCCGAGTTTATTACTGCGCATTAAGAAATGACCACCTCCAACGTTTGATTTATGTTTTATAAGCATTTTTAATTTTATTGCTTAAATCGCATTTTCTCGGCGAGCTGAGCACTTTTTCTGAATTGTGCCGCTCCCGTCACTCTGGTTAGGTTGGCATCGAAAAAAACGCTCTCGGGTGCTTTAGAGTGCCGAGTTATTCACTGCGCATGAAGAAATGACCACCTCCAACGTTTGGTTTATGTTTAATAAGCATTTTTTATTTTATTGCTTGAATCGCATTTTCTCGGCGAGCTGAGCACTTTTTCTGAATTGTGCCGCTCCCGTCACTCTGGTTAGGTTGGCATCGAAAAAAACGCTCTCGGGTGCTTTAGAGTGCCGAGTTTATCACTGCGCATGAAGAAATGACCACCTCCAACGTTTGGTTTATGTTTTATAAGCATTTTTAATTTTATTGCTTAAATCGCATTTTCTCGGCGAGCTGAGCACTTTTTCTGAATTGTGCCGCTCCCGTCACTCTGGTTAGGTTGGCATCGAAAAAAACGCTCTCGGGTGCTTTAGAGTGCCGAGTTTATCACTGCGCATGAAGAAATGACCACCTCCAACGTTTGGTTTATGTTTTATAAGCATTTTTAATTTTATTGCTTAAATCGCATTTTCTCGGCGAGCTGAGCGCTTTTTCTGAATTGTGCCGCTCCCGTCACTCTGGTTAGGTTGGCATCGAAAAAAACGCTCTCGGGTGCTTTAGAGTGCCGAGTTTATTACTGCGCATTAAGAAATGACCACCTCCAACGTTTGGTTTATGTTTTATAAGCATTTTTAATTTTATTGCTTAAATCGCATTTTCTCGGCGAGCTGAGCACTTTTTCTGAATTGTGCCGCTCGCGTCACTCTGGTTAGGTTGGCATCGAAAAAAACGCTCTCGGGTGCTTTAGAGTGCCGAGTTTATTACTGCGCATTAAGAAATGACCACCTCCAACGTTTGGTTTATGTTTTATAAGCATTTTTAATTTTATTGCTTAAATCGCATTTTCTCGGCGAGCTGAGCACTTTTTCTGAATTGTGCCGCTCCCGTCACTCTGGTTAGGTTGGCATCGAAAAAAACGCTATCGGGTGCTTTAGAGTGCCGAGTTATTCACTGCGCATGAAGAAATGACCACCTCCAACGTTTGGTTTATGTTTAATAAGCATTTTTAATTTTATTGCTTAAATCGCATTTTCTCGGCGAGCTGAGCACTTTTTCTGAATTGTGCCGCTCCCGTCACTCTGGTTAGGTTGGCATCGAAAAAAACGCTCTCGGGTGATTTAGAGTGCCGAGTTTATTACTGCGCATTAAGAAATGACCACCTCCAACGTTTGGTTTATGTTTTATAAGCATTTTTAATTTTATTGCTTAAATCGCATTTTCTCGGCGAGCTGAGCACTTTTTCTGAATTGTGCCGCTCCCGTCACTCTGGTTAGGTTGGCATCGAAAAAAACGCTCTCGGGTGCTTTAGAGTGCCAAGTTTATTACTGCGCATTAAGAAATGACCACCTCCAACGTTTGGTTTATGTTTTATAAGCATTTTTAATTTTATTGCTTAAATCGCATTTTCTCGGCGAGCTGAGCACTTTTTCTGAATTGTGCCGCTCGCGTCACTCTGGTTAGGTTGGCATCGAAAAAAACGCTCTCGGGTGCTTTAGAGTGCCGAGTTTATTACTGCGCATTAAGAAATGACCACCTCCAACGTTTGGTTTATGTTTTATAAGCATTTTTAATTTTATTGCTTAAATCGCATTTTCTCGGCGAGCTGAGCACTTTTTCTGAATTGTGCCGCTCCCGTCACTTGGCATCGAAAAAAACGCTCTCGGGTGCTTTAGAGTGCCGAGTTATTCACTGCGCATGAAGAAATGACCACCTCCAACGTTTGGTTTATGTTTTATAAGCATTTTTAATTTTATTGCTTAAATCGCATTTTCTCGGCGAGCTGAGCGCTTTTTCTGAATTGTGCCGCTCCCGTCACTCTGGTTAGGTTGGCATCGAAAAAAACGCTCTCGGGTGCTTTAGAGTGCCGAGTTATTCACTGCGCATGAAGAAATGACCACCTCCAACGTTTGGTTTATGTTTAATAAGCATTTTTAATTTTATTGCTTAAATCGCATTTTCTCGGCGAGCTGAGCACTTTTTCTGAATTGTGCCGCTCCCGTCACTCTGGTTAGGTTGGCATCGAAAAAAACGCTCTCGGGTGCTTTAGAGTGCCGAGTTTATTACTGCGCATTAGGAAATGACCACCTCCAACGTTTGGTTTATGTTTTATAAGCATTTTTAATTTTATTGCTTAAATCGCATTTTCTCGGCGAGCTGAGCGCTTTTTCTGAATTGTGCCGCTCCCGTCACTCTGGTTAGGTTGGCATCGAAAAAAACGCTCTCGGGTGCTTTAGAGTGCCGAGTTTATTACTGCGCATTAAGAAATGACCACCTCCAACGTTTGGTTTATGTTTTATAAGCATTTTTAATTTTATTGCTTAAATCGCATTTTCTCGGCGAGCTGAGCACTTTTTCTGAATTGTGCCGCTCCCGTCACTCTGGTTAGGTTGGCATCGAAAAAAACGCTCTCGGGTGCTCTAGAGTGCCGAGTTTATTACTGCGCATTAAGAAATGACCACCTCCAACGTTTGGTTTATGTTTTATAAGCATTTTTAATTTTATTGCTTAAATCGCATTTTCTCGGCGAGCTGAGCACTTTTTCTGAATTGTGCCGCTCCCGTCACTCTGGTTAGGTTGGCATTGAAAAAAACGCTCTCGGGTGCTTTAGAGTGCCGAGTTTATTACTGCGCATTAAGAAATGACCACCTCCAACGTTTGGTTTATGTTTTATAAGCATTTTTAATTTTATTGCTTAAATCGCATTTTCTCGGCGAGCTGAGCACTTTTTCTGAATTGTGCCGCTCCCGTCACTCTGGTTAGGTTGGCATCGAAAAAAACGCTCTCGGGTGCTTTAGAGTGCCGAGTTATTCACTGCGCATGAAGAAATGACCACCTCCAACGTTTGGTTTATGTTTTATAAGCATTTTTAATTGTATTGCTTAAATCGCATTTTCTCGGCGAGCTGAGCACTTTTTCTGAATTGTGCCGCTCCCGTCACTCTGGTTAGGTTGGCATCGAAAAAAACGCTCTCGGGTGCTTTAGAGTGCCGAGTTTATCACTGCGCATGAAGAAATGACCACCTCCAACGTTTGGTTTATGTTTTATAAGTATTTTTAATTTTATTGCTTAAATCGCATTTTCTCGGCGAGCTGAGCACTTTTTCTGAATTGTGCCGCTCCCGTCACTCTGGTTAGGTTGGCATCGAAAAAAACGCTCTCGGGTGCTTTAGAGTGCCGACTTTATCACTGCGCATGAAGAAATGACCACCTCCAACGTTTGGTTTATGTTTTATAAGAATTTTTAATTTTATTGCTTAAATCGCATTTTCTCGGCGAGCTGAGCGCTTTTTCTGAATTGTGCCGCTCCCGTCACTCTGGTTAGGTTGGCATCGAAAAAAACGCTCTCGGGTGCTTTAGAGTGCCGAGTTTATCACTGCGCATGAAGAAATGACCACCTCCAACGTTTGGTTTATGTTTTATAAGCATTTTTAATTTTATTGCTTAAATCGCATTTTCTCGGCGAGCTGAGCGCTTTTTCTGAATTGTGCCGCTCCCGTAACTCTGGTTAGGTTGGCATCGAAAAAAACGCTCTCGGGTGCTTTAGAGTGCCGAGTTTATCACTGCGCATGAAGAAATGACCACTTCCAACGTTTGGTTTATGTTTTATAAGCATTTCTAATTTTATTGCTTAAATCGCATTTTCTCGGCGAGCTGAGCACTTTTTCTGAATTGTGCCGCTCCCGTCACTCTGGTTAGGTTGGCATCGAAAAAAACGCTCTCGGGTGCTTTAGAGTGCCGAGTTATTCACTGCGCATGAAGAAATGACCACCTCCAACGTTTGGTTTATGTTTAATAAGCATTTTTAATTTTATTGCTTAAATCGCATTTTCTCGGCGAGCTGAGCACTTTTTCTGAATTGTGCCGCTCCCGTCACTCTGGTTAGGTTGGCATCGAAAAAAACGCTCTCGGGTGCTTTAGAGTGCCGAGTTTATTACTGCGCATTAGGAAATGACCACCTCCAACGTTTGGTTTATGTTTTATAAGCATTTTTAATTTTATTGCTTAAATCGCATTTTCTCGGCGAGCTGAGCGCTTTTTCTGAATTGTGCCGCTCCCGTCACTCTGGTTAGGTTGGCATCGAAAAAAACGCTCTCGGGTGCTTTAGAGTGCCGAGTTTATCACTGCGCATGAAGAAATGACCACCTCCAACGTTTGGTTTATGTTTTATAAGCATTTTTAATTTTATTGCTTAAATCGCATTTTCTCGGCGAGCTGAGCGCTTTTTCTGAATTGTGCCGCTCCCGTAACTCTGGTTAGGTTGGCATCGAAAAAAACGCTCTCGGGTGCTTTAGAGTGCCGAGTTTATCACTGCGCATGAAGAAATGACCACTTCCAACGTTTGGTTTATGTTTTATAAGCATTTCTAATTTTATTTCTTAAATCGCATTTTCTCGGCGAGCTGAGCACTTTTTCTGAATTGTGCCGCTCCCGTCACTCTGGTTAGGTTGGCATCGAAAAAAACGCTCTCGGGTGCTTTAGAGTGCCGAGTTATTCACTGCGCATGAAGAAATGACCACCTCCAACGTTTGGTTTATGTTTAATAAGCATTTTTAATTTTATTGCTTAAATCGCATTTTCTCGGCGAGCTGAGCACTTTTTCTGAATTGTGCCGCTCCCGTCACTCTGGTTAGGTTGGCATCGAAAAAAACGCTCTCGGGTGCTTTAGAGTGCCGAGTTTATTACTGCGCATTAGGAAATGACCACCTCCAACGTTTGGTTTATGTTTTATAAGCATTTTTAATTTTATTGCTTAAATCGCATTTTCTCGGCGAGCTGAGCGCTTTTTCTGAATTGTGCCGCTCCCGTCACTCTGGTTAGGTTGGCATCGAAAAAAACGCTCTCGGGTGCTTTAGAGTGCCGAGTTTATTACTGCGCATTAAGAAATGACCACCTCCAACGTTTGGTTTATGTTTTATAAGCATTTTTAATTTTATTGCTTAAATCGCATTTTCTCGGCGAGCTGAGCACTTTTTCTGAATTGTGCCGCTCCCGTCACTCTGGTTAGGTTGGCATCGAAAAAAACGCTCTCGGGTGCTTTAGAGTGCCGAGTTTATTACTGCGCATTGAGAAATGACCACCTCCAACGTTTGGTTTATGTTTTATAAGCATTTTTAATTTTATTGCTTAAATCGCATTTTCTCGGCGAGCTGAGCACTTTTTCTGAATTGTGCCGCTCCCGTCACTCTGGTTAGGTTGGCATCGAAAAAAACGCTCTCGGGTGCTTTAGAGTGCCGAGTTTATTACTGCGCATTAAGAAATGACCACCTCCAACGTTTGGTTTATGTTTTATAAGCATTTTTAATTTTATTGCTTAAATCGCATTTTCTCGGCGAGCTGAGCGCTTTTTCTGAATTGTGCCGCTCCCGTCACTCTGGTTAGGTTGGCATCGAAAAAAACGCTCTCGGGTGCTTTAGAGTGCCGAGTTTATCACTGCGCATGAAGAAATGACCACCTCCAACGTTTGGTTTATGTTTTATAAGCATTTTTAATTTTATTGCTTAAATCGCATTTTCTCGGCGAGCTGAGCGCTTTTTCTGAATTGTGCCGCTCCCGTAACTCTGGTTAGGTTGGCATCGAAAAAAACGCTCTCGGGTGCTTTAGAGTGCCGAGTTTATCACTGCGCATGAAGAAATGACCACTTCCAACGTTTGGTTTATGTTTTATAAGCATTTTTAATTTTATTGCTTAAATCGCATTTTCTCGGCGAGCTGAGCACTTTTTCTGAATTGTGCCGCTCCCGTCACTCTGGTTAGGTTGGCATCGAAAAAAACGCTCTCGGGTGCTCTAGAGTGCCGAGTTTATTACTGCGCATTAAGAAATGACCACCTCCAACGTTTGGTTTATGTTTTATAAGCATTTTTAATTTTATTGCTTAAATCGCATTTTCTCGGCGAGCTGAGCACTTTTTCTGAATTGTGCCGCTCCCGTCACTCTGGTTAGGTTGGCATCGAAAAAAACGCTCTCGGGTGCTTTAGAGTGCCGAGTTTATTACTGCGCATTAAGAAATGACCACCTCCAACGTTTGGTTTATGTTTTATAAGCATTTTTAATTTTATTGCTTAAATCGCATTTTCTCGGCGAGCTGAGCACTTTTTCTGAATTGTGCCGCTCCCGTCACTCTGGTTAGGTTGGCATCGAAAAAAACGCTCTCGGGTGCTTTAGAGTGCCGAGTTATTCACTGCGCATGAAGAAATGACCACCTCCAACGTTTGGTTTATGTTTTATAAGCATTTTTAATTTTATTGCTTAAATCGCATTTTCTCGGCGAGCTGAGCACTTTTTCTGAATTGTGCCGCTCCCGTCACTCTGGTTAGGTTGGCATCGAAAAAAACGCTCTCGGGTGCTTTAGAGTGCCGAGTTATTCACTGCGCATGAAGAAATGACCACCTCCAACGTTTGGTTTATGTTTAATAAGCATTTTTAATTTTATTGCTTAAATCGCATTTTCTCGGCGAGCTGAGCACTTTTTCTGAATTGTGCCGCTCCCGTCACTCTGGTTAGGTTGGCATCGAAAAAAACGCTCTCGGGTGCTTTAGAGTGCCGAGTTTATTACTGCGCATTAAGAAATGACCACCTCCAACGTTTGGTTTATGTTTTATAAGCATTTTTAATTTTATTGCTTAAATCGCATTTTCTCGGCGAGCTGAGCACTTTTTCTGAATTGTGCCGCTCCCGTCACTCTGGTTAGGTTGGCATCGAAAAAAACGCTCTCGGGTGCTTTAGAGTGCCGAGTATATTACTGCGCATTAAGAAATGACCACCTCCAACGTTTGATTTATGTTTTATAAGCATTTTTAATTTTATTGCTTAAATCGCATTTTCTCGGCGAGCTGAGCACTTTTTCTGAATTGTGCCGCTCCCGTCACTCTGGTTAGGTTGGCATCGAAAAAAACGCTCTCGGGTGCTTTAGAGTGCCGAGTTATTCACTGCGCATGAAGAAATGACCACCTCCAACGTTTGGTTTATGTTTAATAAGCATTTTTTATTTTATTGCTTGAATCGCATTTTCTCGGCGAGCTGAGCACTTTTTCTGAATTGTGCCGCTCCCGTCACTCTGGTTAGGTTGGCATCGAAAAAAACGCTCTCGGGTGCTTTAGAGTGCCGAGTTTATCACTGCGCATGAAGAAATGACCACCTCCAACGTTTGGTTTATGTTTTATAAGCATTTTTAATTTTATTGCTTAAATCGCATTTTCTCGGCGAGCTGAGCACTTTTTCTGAATTGTGCCGCTCCCGTCACTCTGGTTAGGTTGGCATCGAAAAAAACGCTCTCGGGTGCTTTAGAGTGCCGAGTTTATCACTGCGCATTAAGAAATGACCACCTCCAACGTTTGGTTTATGTTTTATAAGCATTTTTAATTTTATTGCTTAAATCGCATTTTCTCGGCGAGCTGAGCGCTTTTTCTGAATTGTGCCGCTCCCGTCACTCTGGTTAGGTTGGCATCGAAAAAAACGCTCTCGGGTGCTTTAGAGTGCCGAGTTATTCACTGCGCATGAAGAAATGACCACCTCCAACGTTTGGTTTATGTTTTATAAGCATTTTTAATTTTATTGCTTAAATCGCATTTTCTCGGCGAGCTGAGCGCTTTTTCTGAATTGTGCCGCTCCCGTCACTCTGGTTAGGTTGGCATCGAAAAAAACGCTCTCGGGTGCTTTAGAGTGCCGAGTTTATCACTGCGCATGAAGAAATGACCACCTCCAACGTTTGGTTTATGTTTTATAAGCATTTTTAATTTTATTGCTTAAATCGCATTTTCTCGGCGAGCTGAGCGCTTTTTCTGAATTGTGCCGCTCCCGTCACTCTGGTTAGGTTGGCATCGAAAAAAACGCTCTCGGGTGCTTAAGAGTGCCGAGTTTATTACTGCGCATTAAGAAATGACCACCTCCAACGTTTGGTTTATGTTTTATAAGCATTTTTAATTTTATTGCTTAAATCGCATTTTCTCGGCGAGCTGAGCACTTTTTCTGAATTGTGCCGCTCCCGTCACTCTGGTTAGGTTGGCATCGAAAAAAACGCTCTCGGGTGCTTTAGAGTGCCGAGTTTATTACTGCGCATTAAGAAATGACCACCTCCAACGTTTGGTTTATGTTTTATAAGCATTTTTAATTTTATTGCTTAAATCGCATTTTCTCGGCGAGCTGAGCACTTTTTCTGAATTGTGCCGCTCCCGTCACTCTGGTTAGGTTGGCATCGAAAAAAACGCTCTCGGGTGCTTTAGAGTGCCGAGTTTATTACTGCGCATTAAGAAATGACCACCTCCAACGTTTGGTTTATGTTTTATAAGCATTTTTAATTTTATTGCTTAAATCGCATTTTCTCGGCGAGCTGAGCACTTTTTCTGAATTGTGCCGCTCCCGTCACTTGGCATCGAAAAAAACGCTCTCGGGTGCTTTAGAGTGCCGAGTTATTCACTGCGCATGAAGAAATGACCACCTCCAACGTTTGGTTTATGTTTTATAAGCTTTTTTAATTTTATTGCTTAAATCGCATTTTCTCGGCGAGCTGAGCGCTTTTTCTGAATTGTGCCGCTCCCGTCACTCTGGTTAGGTTGGCATCGAAAAAAACGCTCTCGGGTGCTTTAGAGTGCCGAGTTATTCACTGCGCATGAAGAAATGACCACCTCCAACGTTTGGTTTATGTTTAATAAGCATTTTTAATTTTATTGCTTAAATCGCATTTTCTCGGCGAGCTGAGCACTTTTTCTGAATTGTGCCGCTCCCGTCACTCTGGTTAGGTTGGCATCGAAAAAAACGCTCTCGGGTGCTTTAGAGTGCCGAGTTTATTACTGCGCATTAGGAAATGACCACCTCCAACGTTTGGTTTATGTTTTATAAGCATTTTTAATTTTATTGCTTAAATCGCATTTTCTCGGCGAGCTGAGCGCTTTTTCTGAATTGTGCCGCTCCCGTCACTCTGGTTAGGTTGGCATCGAAAAAAACGCTCTCGGGTGCTTTAGAGTGCCGAGTTTATTACTGCGCATTAAGAAATGACCACCTCCAACGTTTGGTTTATGTTTTATAAGCATTTTTAATTTTATTGCTTAAATCGCATTTTCTCGGCGAGCTGAGCACTTTTTCTGAATTGTGCCGCTCCCGTCACTCTGGTTAGGTTGGCATCGAAAAAAACGCTCTCGGGTGCTTTAGAGTGCCGAGTTTATTACTGCGCATTGAGAAATGACCACCTCCAACGTTTGGTTTATGTTTTATAAGCATTTTTAATTTTATTGCTTAAATCGCATTTTCTCGGCGAGCTGAGCACTTTTTCTGAATTGTGCCGCTCCCGTCACTCTGGTTAGGTTGGCATCGAAAAAAACGCTCTCGGGTGCTATAGAGTGCCGAGTTTATTACTGCGCATTAAGAAATGACCACCTCCAACGTTTTGTTTATGTTTTATAAGCATTTTTAATTTTATTGCTTAAATCGCATTTTCTCGGCGAGCTGAGCGCTTTTTCTGAATTGTGCCGCTCCCGTCACTCTGGTTAGGTTGGCATCGAAAAAAACGCTCTCGGGTGCTTAAGAGTGCCGAGTTTATCACTGCGCATGAAGAAATGACCACCTCCAACGTTTGGTTTATGTTTTATAAGCATTTTTAATTTTATTGCTTAAATCGCATTTTCTCGGCGAGCTGAGCGCTTTTTCTGAATTGTGCCGCTCCCGTAACTCTGGTTAGGTTGGCATCGAAAAAAACGCTCTCGGGTGCTTTAGAGTGCCGAGTTTATCACTGCGCATGAAGAAATGACCACTTCCAACGTTTGGTTTATGTTTTATAAGCATTTTTAATTTTATTGCTTAAATCGCATTTTCTCGGCGAGCTGAGCACTTTTTCTGAATTGTGCCGCTCCCGTCACTCTGGTTAGGTTGGCATCGAAAAAAACGCTCTCGGGTGCTCTAGAGTGCCGAGTTTATTACTGCGCATTAAGAAATGACCACCTCCAACGTTTGGTTTATGTTTTATAAGCATTTTTAATTTTATTGCTTAAATCGCATTTTCTCGGCGAGCTGAGCACTTTTTCTGAATTGTGCCGCTCCCGTCACTCTGGTTAGGTTGGCATCGAAAAAAACGCTCTCGGGTGCTTTAGAGTGCCGAGTTATTCACTGCGCATGAAGAAATGACCACCTCCAACGTTTGGTTTATGTTTAATAAGCATTTTTTATTTTATTGCTTGAATCGCATTTTCTCGGCGAGCTGAGCACTTTTTCTGAATTGTGCCGCTCCCGTCACTCTGGTTAGGTTGGCATCGAAAAAAACGCTCTCGGGTGCTTTAGAGTGCCGAGTTTATCACTGCGCATGAAGAAATGACCACCTCCAACGTTTGGTTTATGTTTTATAAGCATTTTTAATTTTATTGCTTAAATCGCATTTTCTCGGCGAGCTGAGCACTTTTTCTGAATTGTGCCGCTCCCGTCACTCTGGTTAGGTTGGCATCGAAAAAAACGCTCTCGGGTGCTTTAGAGTGCCGAGTTTATCACTGCGCATGAAGAAATGACCACCTCCAACGTTTGGTTTATGTTTTATAAGCATTTTTAATTTTATTGCTTAAATCGCATTTTCTCGGCGAGCTGAGCGCTTTTTCTGAATTGTGCCGCTCCCGTCACTCTGGTTAGGTTGGCATCGAAAAAAACGCTCTCGGGTGCTTTAGAGTGCCGAGTTTATTACTGCGCATTAAGAAATGACCACCTCCAACGTTTGGTTTATGTTTTATAAGCATTTTTAATTTTATTGCTTAAATCGCATTTTCTCGGCGAGCTGAGCACTTTTTCTGAATTGTGCCGCTCGCGTCACTCTGGTTAGGTTGGCATCGAAAAAAACGCTCTCGGGTGCTTTAGAGTGCCGAGTTTATTACTGCGCATTAAGAAATGACCACCTCCAACGTTTGGTTTATGTTTTATAAGCATTTTTAATTTTATTGCTTAAATCGCATTTTCTCGGCGAGCTGAGCACTTTTTCTGAATTGTGCCGCTCCCGTCACTCTGGTTAGGTTGGCATCGAAAAAAACGCTATCGGGTGCTTTAGAGTGCCGAGTTATTCACTGCGCATGAAGAAATGACCACCTCCAACGTTTGGTTTATGTTTAATAAGCATTTTTAATTTTATTGCTTAAATCGCATTTTCTCGGCGAGCTGAGCACTTTTTCTGAATTGTGCCGCTCCCGTCACTCTGGTTAGGTTGGCATCGAAAAAAACGCTCTCGGGTGATTTAGAGTGCCGAGTTTATTACTGCGCATTAAGAAATGACCACCTCCAACGTTTGGTTTATGTTTTATAAGCATTTTTAATTTTATTGCTTAAATCGCATTTTCTCGGCGAGCTGAGCACTTTTTCTGAATTGTGCCGCTCCCGTCACTCTGGTTAGGTTGGCATCGAAAAAAACGCTCTCGGGTGCTTTAGAGTGCCAAGTTTATTACTGCGCATTAAGAAATGACCACCTCCAACGTTTGGTTTATGTTTTATAAGCATTTTTAATTTTATTGCTTAAATCGCATTTTCTCGGCGAGCTGAGCACTTTTTCTGAATTGTGCCGCTCGCGTCACTCTGGTTAGGTTGGCATCGAAAAAAACGCTCTCGGGTGCTTTAGAGTGCCGAGTTTATTACTGCGCATTAAGAAATGACCACCTCCAACGTTTGGTTTATGTTTTATAAGCATTTTTAATTTTATTGCTTAAATCGCATTTTCTCGGCGAGCTGAGCACTTTTTCTGAATTGTGCCGCTCCCGTCACTTGGCATCGAAAAAAACGCTCTCGGGTGCTTTAGAGTGCCGAGTTATTCACTGCGCATGAAGAAATGACCACCTCCAACGTTTGGTTTATGTTTTATAAGCATTTTTAATTTTATTGCTTAAATCGCATTTTCTCGGCGAGCTGAGCGCTTTTTCTGAATTGTGCCGCTCCCGTCACTCTGGTTAGGTTGGCATCGAAAAAAACGCTCTCGGGTGCTTTAGAGTGCCGAGTTATTCACTGCGCATGAAGAAATGACCACCTCCAACGTTTGGTTTATGTTTAATAAGCATTTTTAATTTTATTGCTTAAATCGCATTTTCTCGGCGAGCTGAGCACTTTTTCTGAATTGTGCCGCTCCCGTCACTCTGGTTAGGTTGGCATCGAAAAAAACGCTCTCGGGTGCTTTAGAGTGCCGAGTTTATTACTGCGCATTAGGAAATGACCACCTCCAACGTTTGGTTTATGTTTTATAAGCATTTTTAATTTTATTGCTTAAATCGCATTTTCTCGGCGAGCTGAGCGCTTTTTCTGAATTGTGCCGCTCCCGTCACTCTGGTTAGGTTGGCATCGAAAAAAACGCTCTCGGGTGCTTTAGAGTGCCGAGTTTATTACTGCGCATTAAGAAATGACCACCTCCAACGTTTGGTTTATGTTTTATAAGCATTTTTAATTTTATTGCTTAAATCGCATTTTCTCGGCGAGCTGAGCACTTTTTCTGAATTGTGCCGCTCCCGTCACTCTGGTTAGGTTGGCATCGAAAAAAACGCTCTCGGGTGCTCTAGAGTGCCGAGTTTATTACTGCGCATTAAGAAATGACCACCTCCAACGTTTGGTTTATGTTTTATAAGCATTTTTAATTTTATTGCTTAAATCGCATTTTCTCGGCGAGCTGAGCACTTTTTCTGAATTGTGCCGCTCCCGTCACTCTGGTTAGGTTGGCATTGAAAAAAACGCTCTCGGGTGCTTTAGAGTGCCGAGTTTATTACTGCGCATTAAGAAATGACCACCTCCAACGTTTGGTTTATGTTTTATAAGCATTTTTAATTTTATTGCTTAAATCGCATTTTCTCGGCGAGCTGAGCACTTTTTCTGAATTGTGCCGCTCCCGTCACTCTGGTTAGGTTGGCATCGAAAAAAACGCTCTCGGGTGCTTTAGAGTGCCGAGTTATTCACTGCGCATGAAGAAATGACCACCTCCAACGTTTGGTTTATGTTTTATAAGCATTTTTAATTGTATTGCTTAAATCGCATTTTCTCGGCGAGCTGAGCAATTTTTCTGAATTGTGCCGCTCCCGTCACTCTGGTTAGGTTGGCATCGAAAAAAACGCTCTCGGGTGCTTTAGAGTGCCGAGTTTATCACTGCGCATGAAGAAATGACCACCTCCAACGTTTGGTTTATGTTTTATAAGTATTTTTAATTTTATTGCTTAAATCGCATTTTCTCGGCGAGCTGAGCACTTTTTCTGAATTGTGCCGCTCCCGTCACTCTGGTTAGGTTGGCATCGAAAAAAACGCTCTCGGGTGCTTTAGAGTGCCGACTTTATCACTGCGCATGAAGAAATGACCACCTCCAACGTTTGGTTTATGTTTTATAAGCATTTTTAATTTTATTGCTTAAATCGCATTTTCTCGGCGAGCTGAGCACTTTTTCTGAATTGTGCCGCTCCCGTCACTCTGGTTAGGTTGGCATCGAAAAAAACGCTCTCGGGTGCTTTAGAGTGCCGAGTTTATTACTGCGCATTAGGAAATGACCACCTCCAACGTTTGGTTTATGTTTTATAAGCATTTTTAATTTTATTGCTTAAATCGCATTTTCTCGGCGAGCTGAGCGCTTTTTCTGAATTGTGCCGCTCCCGTCACTCTGGTTAGGTTGGCATCGAAAAAAACGCTCTCGGGTGCTTTAGAGTGCCGAGTTTATTACTGCGCATTAAGAAATGACCACCTCCAACGTTTGGTTTATGTTTTATAAGCATTTTTAATTTTATTGCTTAAATCGCATTTTCTCGGCGAGCTGAGCACTTTTTCTGAATTGTGCCGCTCCCGTCACTCTGGTTAGGTTGGCATCGAAAAAAACGCTCTCGGGTGCTTTAGAGTGCCGAGTTTATTACTGCGCATTGAGAAATGACCACCTCCAACGTTTGGTTTATGTTTTATAAGCATTTTTAATTTTATTGCTTAAATCGCATTTTCTCGGCGAGCTAAGCACTTTTTCTGAATTGTGCCGCTCCCGTCACTCTGGTTAGGTTGGCATCGAAAAAAACGCTCTCGGGTGCTTTAGAGTGCCGAGTTTATTACTGCGCATTAAGAAATGACCACCTCCAACGTTTGGTTTATGTTTTATAAGCATTTTTAATTTTATTGCTTAAATCGCATTTTCTCGGCGAGCTGAGCGCTTTTTCTGAATTGTGCCGCTCCCGTCACTCTGGTTAGGTTGGCATCGAAAAAAACGCTCTCGGGTGCTTTAGAGTGCCGAGTTTATCACTGCGCATGAAGAAATGACCACCTCCAACGTTTGGTTTATGTTTTATAAGCATTTTTAATTTTATTGCTTAAATCGCATTTTCTCGGCGAGCTGAGCGCTTTTTCTGAATTGTGCCGCTCCCGTAACTCTGGTTAGGTTGGCATCGAAAAAAACGCTCTCGGGTGCTTTAGAGTGCCGAGTTTATCACTGCGCATGAAGAAATGACCACTTCCAACGTTTGGTTTATGTTTTATAAGCATTTTTAATTTTATTGCTTAAATCGCATTTTCTCGGCGAGCTGAGCACTTTTTCTGAATTGTGCCGCTCCCGTCACTCTGGTTAGGTTGGCATCGAAAAAAACGCTCTCGGGTGCTCTAGAGTGCCGAGTTTATTACTGCGCATTAAGAAATGACCACCTCCAACGTTTGGTTTATGTTTTATAAGCATTTTTAATTTTATTGCTTAAATCGCATTTTCTCGGCGAGCTGAGCACTTTTTCTGAATTGTGCCGCTCCCGTCACTCTGGTTAGGTTGGCATCGAAAAAAACGCTCTCGGGTGCTTTAGAGTGCCGAGTTTATTACTGCGCATTAAGAAATGACCACCTCCAACGTTTGGTTTATGTTTTATAAGCATTTTTAATTTTATTGCTTAAATCGCATTTTCTCGGCGAGCTGAGCACTTTTTCTGAATTGTGCCGCTCCCGTCACTCTGGTTAGGTTGGCATCGAAAAAAACGCTCTCGGGTGCTTTAGAGTGCCGAGTTATTCACTGCGCATGAAGAAATGACCACCTCCAACGTTTGGTTTATGTTTTATAAGCATTTTTAATTTTATTGCTTAAATCGCATTTTCTCGGCGAGCTGAGCACTTTTTCTGAATTGTGCCGCTCCCGTCACTCTGGTTAGGTTGGCATCGAAAAAAACGCTCTCGGGTGCTTTAGAGTGCCGAGTTTATCACTGCGCATGAAGAAATGATCACCTCCAACGTTTGGTTTATGTTTTATAAGCATTTTTAATTTTATTGCTTAAATCGCATTTTCTCGGCGAGCTGAGCGCTTTTTCTGAATTGTGCCGCTCCCGTCACTCTGGTTAGGTTGGCATCGAAAAAAACGCTCTCGGGTGCTTTAGAGTGCCGAGTTATTCACTGCGCATGAAGAAATGACCACCTCCAATGTTTGGTTTATGTTTAATAAGCATTTTTAATTTTATTGCTTAAATCGCATTTTCTCGGCGAGCTGAGCGCTTTTTCTGAATTGTGCCGCTCCCGTCACTCTGGTTAGGTTGGCATCGAAAAAAACGCTCTCGGGTGCTTTAGAGTGCCGAGTTATTCACTGCGCATGAAGAAATGACCACCTCCAACGTTTGGTTTATGTTTAATAAGCATTTTTAATTTTATTGCTTAAATCGCATTTTCTCGGCGAGCTGAGCACTTTTTCTGAATTGTGCCGCTCCCGTCACTCTGGTTAGGTTGGCATCGAAAAAAACGCTCTCGGGTGCTTTAGAGTGCCGAGTTTATTACTGCGCATTAAGAAATGACCACCTCCAACGTTTGGTTTATGTTTTATAAGCATTTTTAATTTTATTGCTTAAATCGCATTTTCTCGGCGAGCTGAGCACTTTTTCTGAATTGTGCCGCTCCCGTCACTCTGGTTAGGTTGGCATCGAAAAAAACGCTCTCGGGTGCTTTAGAGTGCCGAGTTTATTACTGCGCATTAAGAAATGACCACCTCCAACGTTTGATTTATGTTTTATAAGCATTTTTAATTTTATTGCTTAAATCGCATTTTCTCGGCGAGCTGAGCACTTTTTCTGAATTGTGCCGCTCCCGTCACTCTGGTTAGGTTGGCATCGAAAAAAACGCTCTCGGGTGCTTTAGAGTGCCGAGTTTATTACTGCGCATTAAGAAATGACCACCTCCAACGTTTGGTTTATGTTTTATAAGCATTTTTAATTTTATTGCTTAAATCGCATTTTCTCGGCGAGCTGAGCACTTTTTCTGAATTGTGCCGCTCCCGTCACTCTGGTTAGGTTGGCATCGAAAAAAACGCTCTCGGGTGCTTTAGAGTGCCGAGTTATTCACTGCGCATGAAGAAATGACCACCTCCAACGTTTGGTTTATGTTTAATAAGCATTTTTAATTTTATTGCTTGAATCGCATTTTCTCGGCGAGCTGAGCACTTTTTCTGAATTGTGCCGCTCCCGTCACTCTGGTTAGGTTGGCATCGAAAAAAACGCTCTCGGGTGCTTTAGAGTGCCGAGTTTATCACTGCGCATGAAGAAATGACCACCTCCAACGTTTGGTTTATGTTTTATAAGCATTTTTAATTTTATTGCTTAAATCGCATTTTCTCGGCGAGCTGAGCACTTTTTCTGAATTGTGCCGCTCCCGTCACTCTGGTTAGGTTGGCATCGAAAAAAACGCTCTCGGGTGCTTTAGAGTGCCGAGTTTATCACTGCGCATGAAGAAATGACCACCTCCAACGTTTGGTTTATGTTTTATAAGCATTTTTAATTTTATTGCTTAAATCGCATTTTCTCGGCGAGCTGAGCGCTTTTTCTGAATTGTGCCGCTCCCGTCACTCTGGTTAGGTTGGCATCGAAAAAAACGCTCTCGGGTGCTTTAGAGTGCCGAGTTTATTACTGCGCATTAAGAAATGACCACCTCCAACGTTTGGTTTATGTTTTATAAGCATTTTTAATTTTATTGCTTAAATCGCATTTTCTCGGCGAGCTGAGCACTTTTTCTAAATTGTGCCGCTCCCGTCACTCTGGTTAGGTTGGCATCGAAAAAAACGCTCTCGGGTGCTTTAGAGTGCCGAGTTTATTACTGCGCATTAAGAAATGACCACCTCCAACGTTTGGTTTACGTTTTATAAGCATTTTTAATTTTATTGCTTAAATCGCATTTTCTCGGCGAGCTGAGCACTTTTTCTGAATTGTGCCGCTCCCGTCACTCTGGTTAGGTTGGCATCGAAAAAAACGCTCTCGGGTGCTTTAGAGTGCCGAGTTATTCACTGCGCATGAAGAAATGACCACCTCCAACGTTTGGTTTATGTTTAATAAGCATTTTTAATTTTATTGCTTGAATCGCATTTTCTCGGCGAGCTGAGCACTTTTTCTGAATTGTGCCGCTCCCGTCACTCTGGTTAGGTTGGCATCGAAAAAAACGCTCTCGGGTGCTTTAGAGTGCCGAGTTTATCACTGCGCATGAAGAAATGACCACCTCCAACGTTTGGTTTATGTTTTATAAGCATTTTTAATTTTATTGCTTAAATCGCATTTTCTCGGCGAGCTGAGCACTTTTTCTGAATTGTGCCGCTCCCGTCACTCTGGTTAGGTTGGCATCGAAAAAAACACTCTCGGGTGCTTTAGAGTGCCGAGTTTATCACTGCGCATGAAGAAATGACCACCTCCAACGTTTGGTTTATGTTTTATAAGCATTTTTAATTTTATTGCTTAAATCGCATTTTCTCGGCGAGCTGAGCGCTTTTTCTGAATTGTGCCGCTCCCGTCACTCTGGTTAGGTTGGCATCGAAAAAAACGCTCTCGGGTGCTTTAGAGTGCCGAGTTTATTACTGCGCATTAAGAAATGACCACCTCCAACGTTTGGTTTATGTTTTATAAGCATTTTTAATTTTATTGCTTAAATCGCATTTTCTCGGCGAGCTGAGCACTTTTTCTGAATTGTGCCGCTCCCGTCACTCTGGTTAGGTTGGCATCGAAAAAAACGCTCACGGGTGCTTTAGAGTGTCGAGTTTATTACTGCGCATTAAGAAATGACCACCTCCAACGTTTGGTTTATGTTTTATAAGCATTTTTAATTTTATTGCTTAAATCGCATTTTCTCGGCGAGCTGAGCACTTTTTCTGAATTGTGCCGCTCCCGTCACTCTGGTTAGGTTGGCATCGAAAAAAACGCTCTCGGCTGCTTTAGAGTGCCGAGTTATTCACTGCGCATGGAGAAATGACCACCTCCAACGTTTGGTTTATGTTTTATAAGCATTTTTAATTTTATTGCTTAAATCGCATTTTCTCGGCGAGCTGAGCGCTTTTTCTGAATTGTGCCGCTCCCGTCACTCTGGTTAGGTTGGCATCGAAAAAAACGCTCTCGGGTGCTTTAGAGTGCCGAGTTTATCACTGCGCATGAAGAAATGACCACCTCCAACGTTTGGTTTATGTTTTATAAGCATTTTTAATTTTATTGCTTAAATCGCATTTTCTCGGCGAGCTGAGCGCTTTTTCTGAATTGTGCCGCTCCCGTAACTCTGGTTAGGTTGGCATCGAAAAAAACGCTCTCGGGTGCTTTAGAGTGCCGAGTTTATCACTGCGCATGAAGAAATGACCACCTCCAACGTTTGGTTTATGTTTTATAAGCATTTTTAATTTTATTGCTTAAATCGCATTTTCTCGGCGAGCTGAGCACTTTTTCTGAATTGTGCCGCTCCCGTCACTCTGGTTAGGTTGGCATCGAAAAAAACACTCTCGGGTGCTTTAGAGTGCCGAGTTTATCACTGCGCATGAAGAAATGACCACCTCCAACGTTTGGTTTATGTTTTATAAGCATTTTTAATTTTATTGCTTAAATCGCATTTTCTCGGCGAGCTGAGCGCTTTTTCTGAATTGTGCCGCTCCCGTCACTCTGGTTAGGTTGGCATCGAAAAAAACGCTCTCGGGTGCTTTAGAGTGCCGAGTTTATTACTGCGCATTAAGAAATGACCACCTCCAACGTTTGGTTTATGTTTTATAAGCATTTTTAATTTTATTACTTAAATCGCATTTTCTCGGCGAGCTGAGCACTTTTTCTGAATTGTGCCGCTCCCGTCACTCTGGTTAGGTTGGCATCGAAAAAAACGCTCACGGGTGCTTTAGAGTGCCGAGTTTATTACTGCGCATTAAGAAATGACCACCTCCAACGTTCGGTTTATGTTTTATAAGCATTTTTAATTTTATTGCTTAAATCGCATTTTCTCGGCGAGCTGAGCACTTTTTCTGAATTGTGCCGCTCCCGTCACTCTGGTTAGGTTGGCATCGAAAAAAACGCTCTCGGCTGCTTTAGAGTGCCGAGTTATTCACTGCGCATGGAGAAATGACCACCTCCAACGTTTGGTTTATGTTTTATAAGCATTTTTAATTTTATTGCTTAAATCGCATTTTCTCGGCGAGCTGAGCACTTTTTCTGAATTGTGCCGCTCCCGTCACTCTGGTTAGGTTGGCATCGAAAAAAACGCTCTCGGGTGCTTTAGAGTGCCGAGTTTATCACTGCGCATGAAGAAATGACCACCTCCAACGTTTGGTTTATGTTTTATAAGCATTTTTAATTTTATTGCTTAAATCGCATTTTCTCGGCGAGCTGAGCGCTTTTTCTGAATTGTGCCGCTCCCGTCACTCTGGTTAGGTTGGCATCGAAAAAAACGCTCTCGGGTGCTTTAGAGTGCCGAGTTTATCACTGCGCATGAAGAAATGACCACCTCCAACGTTTGGTTTATGTTTTATAAGCATTTTTAATTGTATTGCTTAAATCGCATTTTCTCGGCGAGCTGAGCGCTTTTTCTGAATTGTGCCGCTCCCGTAACTCTGGTTAGGTTGGCATCGAAAAAAACGCTCTCGGGTGCTTTAGAGTGCCGAGTTTATCACTGCGCATGAAGAAATGACCACCTCCAACGTTTGGTTTATGTTTTATAAGCATTTTTAATTTTATTGCTTAAATCGCATTTTCTCGGCGAGCTGAGGACTTTTTCTGAATTGTGCCGCTCCCGTCACTCTGGTTAGGTTGGCATCGAAAAAAACGCTCTCGGGTGCTCTAGAGTGCCGAGTTTATTACTGCGCATTAAGAAATGACCACCTCCAACGTTTGGTTTATGTTTTATAAGCATTTTTAATTTTATTGCTTAAATCGCATTTTCTCGGCGAGCTGAGCACTTTTTCTGAATTGTGCCGCTCCCGTCACTCTGGTTAGGTTGGCATCGAAAAAAACGCTCACGGGTGCTTTAGAGTGCCGAGTTTATTACTGCGCATTAAGAAATGACCACCTACAACGTTTGGTTTATGTTTTATAAGCATTTTTAATTTTATTGCTTAAATCGCATTTTCTCGGCGAGCTGAGCACTTTTTCTGAATTGTGCCGCTCCCGTCACTCTGGTTAGGTTGGCATCGAAAAACACGCTCTCGGGTGCTTTAGAGTGCCGAGTTATTCACTGCGCATGAAGAAATGACCACCTCCAACGTTTGGTTTATGTTTTATAAGCATTTTTAATTTTATTGCTTAAATCGCATTTTCTCGGCGAGCTGAGCGCTTTTTCTGAATTGTGCCGCTCCCGTAACTCTGGTTAGGTTGGCATCGAAAAAAACGCTCTCGGGTGCTTTAGAGTGCCGAGTTTATTACTGCGCATTAAGAAATGACCACCTCCAACGTTTGGTTTATGTTTTATAAGCATTTTTAATTTTATTGCTTAAATCGCATTTTCTCGGCGAGCTGAGCACTTTTTCTGAATTGTGCCGCTCCCGTCACTCTGGTTAGGTTGGCATCGAAAAAAACGCTCTCGGGTGCTTTAGAGTGCCGAGTTTATTACTGCGCATTAAGAAATGACCACCTCCAACGTTTGGTTTATGTTTTATAAGCATTTTTAATTTTATTGCTTAAATCGCATTTTCTCGGCGAGCTGAGCACTTTTTCTGAATTGTGCCGCTCCCGTCACTCTGGTTAGGTTGGCATCGAAAAAAACGCTCACGGGTGCTTTAGAGTGCCGAGTTTATTACTGCGCATTAAGAAATGACCACCTCCAACGTTTGGTTTATGTTTTATAAGCATTTTTAATTTTATTGCTTAAATCGCATTTTCTCGGCGAGCTGAGCACTTTTTCTGAATTGTGCCGCTCCCGTCACTCTGGTTAGGTTGGCATCGAAAAAAACGCTCTCGGGTGCTTTAGAGTGCCGAGTTTATCACTGCGCATGAAGAAATGACCACCTCCAACGTTTGGTTTATGTTTAATAAGCATTTTTAATTTTATTGCTTAAATCGCATTTTCTCGGCGAGCTGAGCACTTTTTCTGAATTGTGCCGCTCCCGTCACTCTGGTTAGGTTGGCATCGAAAAAAACGCTCTCGGGTGCTTTAGAGTGCCGACTTTATCACTGCGCATGAAGAAATGACCACCTCCAACGTTTGGTTTATGTTTTATAAGCATTTTTAATTTTATTGCTTAAATCGCATTTTCTCGGCGAGCTGAGCACTTTTTCTGAATTGTGCCGCTCCCGTCACTCTGGTTAGGTTGGCATCGAAAAAAACGCTCACGGGTGCTTTAGAGTGCCGAGTTTATTACTGCGCATTAAGAAATGACCACCTCCAACGTTTGGTTTATGTTTTATAAGCATTTTTAATTTTATTGCTTAAATCGCATTTTCTCGGCGAGCTGAGCACTTTTTCTGAATTGTGCCGCTCCCGTCACTCTGGTTAGGTTGGCATCGAAAAAAACGCTCTCGGGTGCTTTAGAGTGCCGAGTTATTCACTGCGCATGAAGAAATGACCACCTCCAACGTTTGGTTTATGTTTTATAAGCATTTTTAATTTTATTGCTTAAATCGCATTTTCTCGGCGAGCTGAGCACTTTTTCTGAATTGTGCCGCTCCCGTCACTTGGCATCGAAAAAAACGCTCTCGGGTGCTTTAGAGTGCCGAGTTATTCACTGCGCATGAAGAAATGACCACCTCCAACGTTTGGTTTATGTTTTATAAGCATTTTTAATTTTATTGCTTAAATCGCATTTTCTCGGCGAGCTGAGCGCTTTTTCTGAATTGTGCCGCTCCCGTCACTCTGGTTAGGTTGGCATCGAAAAAAACGCTCTCGGGTGCTTTAGAGTGCCGAGTTTATCACTGCGCATGAAGAAATGACCACCTCCAACGTTTGGTTTATGTTTTATAAGCATTTTTAATTTTATTGCTTAAATCGCATTTTCTCGGCGAGCTGAGCGCTTTTTCTGAATTGTGCCGCTCCCGTCACTCTGGTTAGGTTGGCATCGAAAAAAACGCTCTCGGGTGCTTTAGAGTGCCGGGTTTATCACTGCGCATGAAGAAATGACCACTTCCAACGTTTGGTTTATGTTTTATAAGCATTTTTAATTTTATTGCTTAAATCGCATTTTCTCGGCGAGCTGAGCACTTTTTCTGAATTGTGCCGCTCCCGTCACTCTGGTTAGGTTGGCATCGAAAAAAACGCTCTCGGGTGCTCTAGAGTGCCGAGTTTATTACTGCGCATTAAGAAATGACCACCTCCAACGTTTGGTTTATGTTTTATAAGCATTTTTAATTTTATTGCTTAAATCGCATTTTCTCGGCGAGCTGAGCACTTTTTCTGAATTGTGCCGCTCCCGTCACTCTGGTTAGGTTGGCATCGAAAAAAACGCTCTCGGGTGCTTTAGAGTGCCGAGTTTATTACTGCGCATTAAGAAATGACCACCTCCAACGTTTGGTTTATGTTTTATAAGCATTTTTAATTTTATTGCTTAAATCGCATTTTCTCGGTGAGCTGAGCACTTTTTCTGAATTGTGCCGCTCCCGTCACTCTGGTTAGGTTGGCATCGAAAAAAACGCTCTCGGGTGCTTTAGAGTGCCGAGTTATTCACTGCGCATGAAGAAATGACCACCTCCAACGTTTGGTTTATGTTTTATAAGCATTTTTAATTTTATTGCTTAAATCGCATTTTCTCGGCGAGCTGAGCACTTTTTCTGAATTGTGCCGCTCCCGTCACTCTGGTTAGGTTGGCATCGAAAAAAACGCTCTCGGGTGCTTTAGAGTTCCGAGTTTATCACTGCGCATGAAGAAATGACCACCTCCAACGTTTGGTTTATGTTTTATAAGCATTTTTAATTTTATTGCTTAAATCGCATTTTCTCGGCGAGCTGAGCGCTTTTTCTGAATTGTGCCGCTCCCGTCACTCTGGTTAGGTTGGCATCGAAAAAAACGCTCTCGGGTGCTTTAGAGTGCCGAGTTATTCACTGCGCATGAAGAAATGACCACCTCCAATGTTTGGTTTATGTTTAATAAGCATTTTTAATTTTATTGCTTAAATCGCATTTTCTCGGCGAGCTGAGCGCTTTTTCTGAATTGTGCCGCTCCCGTCACTCTGGTTAGGTTGGCATCGAAAAAAACGCTCTCGGGTGCTTTAGAGTGCCGAGTTATTCACTGCGCATGAAGAAATGACCACCTCCAATGTTTGGTTTATGTTTAATAAGCATTTTTAATTTTATTGCTTAAATCGCATTTTCTCGGCGAGCTGAGCGCTTTTTCTGAATTGTGCCGCTCCCGTCACTCTGGTTAGGTTGGCATCGAAAAAAACGCTCTCGGGTGCTTTAGAGTGCCCAGTTATTCACTGCGCATGAAGAAATGACCACCCCCAACGTTTGGTTTATGTTTAATAAGCATTTTTAATTTTATTGCTTAAATCGCATTTTCTCAGCGAGCTGAGCACTTTTTCTGAATTGTGCCGCTCCCGTCACTCTGGTTAGGTTGGCATCGAAAAAAACGCTCTCGGGTGCTTTAGAGTGCCGAGTTTATTACTGCGCATTAAGAAATGACCACCTCCAACGTTTGGTTTATGTTTTATAAGCATTTTTAATTTTATTGCTTAAATCGCATTTTCTCGGCGAGCTGAGCACTTTTTCTGAATTGTGCCGCTCCCGTCACTCTGGTTAGGTTGGCATCGAAAAAAACGCTCTCGGGTGCTTTAGAGTGCCGAGTTTATTACTGCGCATTAAGAAATGACCACCTCCAACGTTTGGTTTATGTTTTATAAGCATTTTTAATTTTATTGCTTAAATCGCATTTTCTCGGCGAGCTGAGCACTTTTTCTGAATTGTGCCGCTCCCGTCACTCTGGTTAGGTTGGCATCGAAAAAAACGCTCTCGGGTGCTTTAGAGTGCCAAGTTTATTACTGCGCATTAAGAAATGACCACCTCCAACGTTTGGTTTATGTTTTATAAGCATTTTTAATTTTATTGCTTAAATCGCATTTTCTCGGCGAGCTGAGCGCTTTTTCTGAATTGTGCCGCTCCCGTCACTCTGGTTAGGTTGGCATCGAAAAAAACGCTCTCGGGTGCTTTAGAGTGCCGAGTTATTCACTGCGCATGAAGAAATGACCACCTCCAACGTTTGGTTTATGTTTTATAAGCATTTTTAATTTTATTGCTTAAATCGCATTTTCTCGGCGAGCTGAGCGCTTTTTCTGAATTGTGCCGCTCCCGTCACTCTGGTTAGGTTGGCATCGAAAAAAACGCTCTCGGGTGCTTTAGAGTGCCGAGTTTATCACTGCGCATGAAGAAATGACCACCTCCAACGTTTGGTTTATGTTTTATAAGCATTTTTAATTTTATTGCTTAAATCGCATTTTCTCGGCGAGCTGAGCGCTTTTTCTGAATTGTGCCGCTCCCGTCACTCTGGTTAGGTTGGCATCGAAAAAAACGCTCTCGGGTGCTTAAGAGTGCCGAGTTTATTACTGCGCATTAAGAAATGACCACCTCCAACGTTTGGTTTATGTTTTATAAGCATTTTTAATTTTATTGCTTAAATCGCATTTTCTCGGCGAGCTGAGCACTTTTTCTGAATTGTGCCGCTCCCGTCACTCTGGTTAGGTTGGCATCGAAAAAAACGCTCTCGGGTGCTTTAGAGTGCCGAGTTTATTACTGCGCATTAAGAAATGACCACCTCCAACGTTTGGTTTATGTTTTATAAGCATTTTTAATTTTATTGCTTAAATCGCATTTTCTCGGCGAGCTGAGCACTTTTTCTGAATTGTGCCGCTCCCGTCACTCTGGTTAGGTTGGCATCGAAAAAAACGCTCTCGGGTGCTTTAGAGTGCCGAGTTTATTACTGCGCATTAAGAAATGACCACCTCCAACGTTTGGTTTATGTTTTATAAGCATTTTTAATTTTATTGCTTAAATCGCATTTTCTCGGCGAGCTGAGCACTTTTTCTGAATTGTGCCGCTCCCGTCACTTGGCATCGAAAAAAACGCTCTCGGGTGCTTTAGAGTGCCGAGTTATTCACTGCGCATGAAGAAATGACCACCTCCAACGTTTGGTTTATGTTTTATAAGCATTTTTAATTTTATTGCTTAAATCGCATTTTCTCGGCGAGCTGAGCGCTTTTTCTGAATTGTGCCGCTCCCGTCACTCTGGTTAGGTTGGCATCGAAAAAAACGCTCTCGGGTGCTTTAGAGTGCCGAGTTATTCACTGCGCATGAAGAAATGACCACCTCCAACGTTTGGTTTATGTTTAATAAGCATTTTTAATTTTATTGCTTAAATCGCATTTTCTCGGCGAGCTGAGGACTTTTTCTGAATTGTGCCGCTCCCGTCACTCTGGTTAGGTTGGCATCGAAAAAAACGCTCTCGGGTGCTTTAGAGTGCCGAGTTTATTACTGCGCATTAGGAAATGACCACCTCCAACGTTTGGTTTATGTTTTATAAGCATTTTTAATTTTATTGCTTAAATCGCATTTTCTCGGCGAGCTGAGCGCTTTTTCTGAATTGTGCCGCTCCCGTCACTCTGGTTAGGTTGGCATCGAAAAAAACGCTCTCGGGTGCTATAGAGTGCCGAGTTTATTACTGCGCATTAAGAAATGACCACCTCCAACGTTTGGTTTATGTTTTATAAGCATTTTTAATTTTATTGCTTAAATCGCATTTTCTCGGCGAGCTGAGCGCTTTTTCTGAATTGTGCCGCTCCCGTCACTCTGGTTAGGTTGGCATCGAAAAAAACGCTCTCGGGTGCTTTAGAGTGCCGAGTTTATCACTGCGCATGAAGAAATGACCACCTCCAACGTTTGGTTTATGTTTTATAAGCATTTTTAATTTTATTGCTTAAATCGCATTTTCTCGGCGAGCTGAGCGCTTTTTCTGAATTGTGCCGCTCCCGTAACTCTGGTTAGGTTGGCATCGAAAAAAACGCTCTCGGGTGCTTTAGAGTGCCGAGTTTATCACTGCGCATGAAGAAATGACCACTTCCAACGTTTGGTTTATGTTTTATAAGCATTTTTAATTTTATTGCTTAAATCGCATTTTCTCGGCGAGCTGAGCACTTTTTCTGAATTGTGCCGCTCCCGTCACTCTGGTTAGGTTGGCATCGAAAAAAACGCTCTCGGGTGCTCTAGAGTGCCGAGTTTATTACTGCGCATTAAGAAATGACCACCTCCAACGTTTGGTTTATGTTTTATAAGCATTTTTAATTTTATTGCTTAAATCGCATTTTCTCGGCGAGCTGAGCACTTTTTCTGAATTGTGCCGCTCCCGTCACTCTGGTTAGGTTGGCATCGAAAAAAACGCTCTCGGGTGCTTTAGAGTGCCGAGTTTATTACTGCGCATTAAGAAATGACCACCTCCAACGTTTGGTTTATGTTTTATAAGCATTTTTAATTTTATTGCTTAAATCGCATTTTCTCGGCGAGCTGAGCACTTTTTCTGAATTGTGCCGCTCCCGTCACTCTGGTTAGGTTGGCATCGAAAAAAACGCTCTCGGGTGCTTTAGAGTGCCGAGTTATTCACTGCGCATGAAGAAATGACCACCTCCAACGTTTGGTTTATGTTTTATAAGCATTTTTAATTGTATTGCTTAAATCGCATTTTCTCGGCGAGCTGAGCACTTTTTCTGAATTGTGCCGCTCCCGTCACTCTGGTTAGGTTGGCATCGAAAAAAACGCTCTCGGGTGCTTTAGAGTGCCGAGTTTATCACTGCGCATGAAGAAATGACCACCTCCAACGTTTGGTTTATGTTTTATAAGTATTTTTAATTTTATTGCTTAAATCGCATTTTCTCGGCGAGCTGAGCACTTTTTCTGAATTGTGCCGCTCCCGTCACTCTGGTTAGGTTGGCATCGAAAAAAACGCTCTCGGGTGCTTTAGAGTGCCGAGTTATTCACTGCGCATGAAGAAATGACCACCTCCAACGTTTGGTTTATGTTTAATAAGCATTTTTAATTTTATTGCTTGAATCGCATTTTCTCGGCGAGCTGAGCACTTTTTCTGAATTGTGCCGCTCCCGTCACTCTGGTTAGGTTGGCATCGAAAAAAACGCTCTCGGGTGCTTTAGAGTGCCGAGTTTATCACTGCGCATGAAGAAATGACCACCTCCAACGTTTGGTTTATGTTTTATAAGCATTTTTAATTTTATTGCTTAAATCGCATTTTCTCGGCGAGCTGAGCACTTTTTCTGAATTGTGCCGCTCCCGTCACTCTGGTTAGGTTGGCATCGAAAAAAACGCTCTCGGGTGCTTTAGAGTGCCGAGTTTATCACTGCGCATGAAGAAATGACCACCTCCAACGTTTGGTTTATGTTTTATAAGCATTTTTAATTTTATTGCTTAAATCGCATTTTCTCGGCGAGCTGAGCGCTTTTTCTGAATTGTGCCGCTCCCGTCACTCTGGTTAGGTTGGCATCGAAAAAAACGCTCTCGGGTGCTTTAGAGTGCCGACTTTATCACTGCGCATGAAGAAATGACCACCTCCAACGTTTGGTTTATGTTTTATAAGCATTTTTAATTTTATTGCTTAAATCGCATTTTCTCGGCGAGCTGAGCACTTTTTCTGAATTGTGCCGCTCCCGTCACTCTGGTTAGGTTGGCATCGAAAAAAACGCTCACGGGTGCTTTAGAGTGCCGAGTTTATTACTGCGCATTAAGAAATGACCACCTCCAACGTTTGGTTTATGTTTTATAAGCATTTTTAATTTTATTGCTTAAATCGCATTTTCTCGGCGAGCTGAGCACTTTTTCTGAATTGTGCCGCTCCCGTCACTCTGGTTAGGTTGGCATCGAAAAAAACGCTCTCGGGTGCTTTAGAGTGCCGAGTTATTCACTGCGCATGAAGAAATGACCACCTCCAACGTTTGGTTTATGTTTTATAAGCATTTTTAATTTTATTGCTTAAATCGCATTTTCTCGGCGAGCTGAGCACTTTTTCTGAATTGTGCCGCTCCCGTCACTCTGGTTAGGTTGGCATCGAAAAAAACGCTCTCGGGTGCTTTAGAGTGCCGAGTTTATCACTGCGCATGAAGAAATGACCACCTCCAACGTTTGGTTTATGTTTTATAAGCATTTTTAATTTTATTGCTTAAATCGCATTTTCTCGGCGAGCTGAGCGCTTTTTCTGAATTGTGCCGCTCCCGTCACTCTGGTTAGGTTGGCATCGAAAAAAACGCTCTCGGGTGCTTTAGAGTGCCGAGTTTATCACTGCGCATGAAGAAATGACCACCTCCAACGTTTGGTTTATGTTTTATAAGCATTTTTAATTTTATTGCTTAAATCGCATTTTCTCGGCGAGCTGAGCGCTTTTTCTGAATTGTGCCGCTCCCGTAACTCTGGTTAGGTTGGCATCGAAAAAAACGCTCTCGGGTGCTTTAGAGTGCCGAGTTTATCACTGCGCATGAAGAAATGACCACTTCCAACGTTTGGTTTATGTTTTATAAGCATTTCTAATTTTATTGCTTAAATCGCATTTTCTCGGCGAGCTGAGCACTTTTTCTGAATTGTGCCGCTCCCGTCACTCTGGTTAGGTTGGCATCGAAAAAAACGCTCTCGGGTGCTTTAGAGTGCCGAGTTATTCACTGCGCATGAAGAAATGACCACCTCCAACGTTTGGTTTATGTTTAATAAGCATTTTTAATTTTATTGCTTAAATCGCATTTTCTCGGCGAGCTGAGCACTTTTTCTGAATTGTGCCGCTCCCGTCACTCTGGTTAGGTTGGCATCGAAAAAAACGCTCTCGGGTGCTTTAGAGTGCCGAGTTTATTACTACGCATTAGGAAATGACCACCTCCAACGTTTGGTTTATGTTTTATAAGCATTTTTAATTTTATTGCTTAAATCGCATTTTCTCGGCGAGCTGAGCGCTTTTTCTGAATTGTGCCGCTCCCGTCACTCTGGTTAGGTTGGCATCGAAAAAAACGCTCTCGGGTGCTTTAGAGTGCCGAGTTTATTACTGCGCATTAAGAAATGACCACCTCCAACGTTTGGTTTATGTTTTATAAGCATTTTTAATTTTATTGCTTAAATCGCATTTTCTCGGCGAGCTGAGCACTTTTTCTGAATTGTGCCGCTCCCGTCACTCTGGTTAGGTTGGCATCGAAAAAAACGCTCTCGGGTGCTTTAGAGTGCCGAGTTTATTACTGCGCATTGAGAAATGACCACCTCCAACGTTTGGTTTATGTTTTATAAGCATTTTTAATTTTATTGCTTAAATCGCATTTTCTCGGCGAGCTGAGCACTTTTTCTGAATTGTGCCGCTCCCGTCACTCTGGTTAGGTTGGCATCGAAAAAAACGCTCTCGGGTGCTTTAGAGTGCCGAGTTTATTACTGCGCATTAAGAAATGACCACCTCCAACGTTTGGTTTATGTTTTATAAGCATTTTTAATTTTATTGCTTAAATCGCATTTTCTCGGCGAGCTGAGCGCTTTTTCTGAATTGTGCCGCTCCCGTCACTCTGGTTAGGTTGGCATCGAAAAAAACGCTCTCGGGTGCTTTAGAGTGCCGAGTTTATCACTGCGCATGAAGAAATGACCACCTCCAACGTTTGGTTTATGTTTTATAAGCATTTTTAATTTTATTGCTTAAATCGCATTTTCTCGGCGAGCTGAGCGCTTTTTCTGAATTGTGCCGCTCCCGTAACTCTGGTTAGGTTGGCATCGAAAAAAACGCTCTCGGGTGCTTTAGAGTGCCGAGTTTATCACTGCGCATGAAGAAATGACCACTTCCAACGTTTGGTTTATGTTTTATAAGCATTTTTAATTTTATTGCTTAAATCGCATTTTCTCGGCGAGCTGAGCACTTTTTCTGAATTGTGCCGCTCCCGTCACTCTGGTTAGGTTGGCATCGAAAAAAACGCTCTCGGGTGCTCTAGAGTGCCGAGTTTATTACTGCGCATTAAGAAATGACCACCTCCAACGTTTGGTTTATGTTTTATAAGCATTTTTAATTTTATTGCTTAAATCGCATTTTCTCGGCGAGCTGAGCACTTTTTCTGAATTGTGCCGCTCCCGTCACTCTGGTTAGGTTGGCATCGAAAAAAACGCTCTCGGGTGCTTTAGAGTGCCGAGTTTATTACTGCGCATTAAGAAATGACCACCTCCAACGTTTGGTTTATGTTTTATAAGCATTTTTAATTTTATTGCTTAAATCGCATTTTCTCGGCGAGCTGAGCACTTTTTCTGAATTGTGCCGCTCCCGTCACTCTGGTTAGGTTGGCATCGAAAAAAACGCTCTCGGGTGCTTTAGAGTGCCGACTTATTCACTGCGCATGAAGAAATGACCACCTCCAACGTTTGGTTTATGTTTTATAAGCATTTTTAATTTTATTGCTTAAATCGCATTTTCTCGGCGAGCTGAGCACTTTTTCTGAATTGTGCCGCTCCCGTCACTCTGGTTAGGTTGGCATCGAAAAAAACGCTCTCGGGTGCTTTAGAGTGCCGAGTTTATCACTGCGCATGAAGAAATGACCACCTCCAACGTTTGGTTTATGTTTTATAAGCATTTTTAATTTTATTGCTTAAATCGCATTTTCTCGGCGAGCTGAGCGCTTTTTCTGAATTGTGCCGCTCCCGTCACTCTGGTTAGGTTGGCATCGAAAAAAACGCTCTCGGGTGCTTTAGAGTGCCGAGTTATTCACTGCGCATGAAGAAATGACCACCTCCAATGTTTGGTTTATGTTTAATAAGCATTTTTAATTTTATTGCTTAAATCGCATTTTCTCGGCGAGCTGAGCGCTTTTTCTGAATTGTGCCGCTCCCGTCACTCTGGTTAGGTTGGCATCGAAAAAAACGCTCTCGGGTGCTTTAGAGTGCCGAGTTATTCACTGCGCATGAAGAAATGACCACCTCCAACGTTTGGTTTATGTTTAATAAGCATTTTTAATTTTATTGCTTAAATCGCATTTTCTCGGCGAGCTGAGCACTTTTTCTGAATTGTGCCGCTCCCGTCACTCTGGTTAGGTTGGCATCGAAAAAAACGCTCTCGGGTGCTTTAGAGTGCCGAGTTTATTACTGCGCATTAAGAAATGACCACCTCCAACGTTTGGTTTATGTTTTATAAGCATTTTTAATTTTATTGCTTAAATCGCATTTTCTCGGCGAGCTGAGCACTTTTTCTGAATTGTGCCGCTCCCGTCACTCTGGTTAGGTTGGCATCGAAAAAAACGCTCTCGGGTGCTTTAGAGTGCCGAGTTTATTACTGCGCATTAAGAAATGACCACCTCCAACGTTTGGTTTATGTTTTATAAGCATTTTTAATTTTATTGCTTAAATCGCATTTTCTCGGCGAGCTGAGCACTTTTTCTGAATTGTGCCGCTCCCGTCACTCTGGTTAGGTTGGCATCGAAAAAAACGCTCTCGGGTGCTTTAGAGTGCCGAGTTTATTACTGCGCATTAAGAAATGACCACCTCCAACGTTTGGTTTATGTTTTATAAGCATTTTTAATTTTATTGCTTAAATCGCATTTTCTCGGCGAGCTGAGCACTTTTTCTGAATTGTGCCGCTCCCGTCACTCTGGTTAGGTTGGCATCGAAAAAAACGCTCTCGGGTGCTTTAGAGTGCCGAGTTATTCACTGCGCATGAAGAAATGACCACCTCCAACGTTTGGTTTATGTTTAATAAGCATTTTTTATTTTATTGCTTGAATCGCATTTTCTCGGCGAGCTGAGCACTTTTTCTGAATTGTGCCGCTCCCGTCACTCTGGTTAGGTTGGCATCGAAAAAAACGCTCTCGGGTGCTTTAGAGTGCCGAGTTTATCACTGCGCATGAAGAAATGACCACCTCCAACGTTTGGTTTATGTTTTATAAGCATTTTTAATTTTATTGCTTAAATCGCATTTTCTCGGCGAGCTGAGCACTTTTTCTGAATTGTGCCGCTCCCGTCACTCTGGTTAGGTTGGCATCGAAAAAAACGCTCTCGGGTGCTTTAGAGTGCCGAGTTTATCACTGCGCATGAAGAAATGACCACCTCCAACGTTTGGTTTATGTTTTATAAGCATTTTTAATTTTATTGCTTAAATCGCATTTTCTCGGCGAGCTGAGCGCTTTTTCTGAATTGTGCCGCTCCCGTCACTCTGGTTAGGTTGGCATCGAAAAAAACGCTCTCGGGTGCTTTAGAGTGCCGAGTTTATTACTGCGCATTAAGAAATGACCACCTCCAACGTTTGGTTTATGTTTTATAAGCATTTTTAATTTTATTGCTTAAATCGCATTTTCTCGGCGAGCTGAGCACTTTTTCTGAATTGTGCCGCTCGCGTCACTCTGGTTAGGTTGGCATCGAAAAAAACGCTCTCGGGTGCTTTAGAGTGCCGAGTTTATTACTGCGCATTAAGAAATGACCACCTCCAACGTTTGGTTTATGTTTTATAAGCATTTTTAATTTTATTGCTTAAATCGCATTTTCTCGGCGAGCTGAGCACTTTTTCTGAATTGTGCCGCTCCCGTCACTCTGGTTAGGTTGGCATCGAAAAAAACGCTATCGGGTGCTTTAGAGTGCCGAGTTATTCACTGCGCATGAAGAAATGACCACCTCCAACGTTTGGTTTATGTTTAATAAGCATTTTTAATTTTATTGCTTAAATCGCATTTTCTCGGCGAGCTGAGCACTTTTTCTGAATTGTGCCGCTCCCGTCACTCTGGTTAGGTTGGCATCGAAAAAAACGCTCTCGGGTGATTTAGAGTGCCGAGTTTATTACTGCGCATTAAGAAATGACCACCTCCAACGTTTGGTTTATGTTTTATAAGCATTTTTAATTTTATTGCTTAAATCGCATTTTCTCGGCGAGCTGAGCACTTTTTCTGAATTGTGCCGCTCCAGTCACTCTGGTTAGGTTGGCATCGAAAAAAACGCTCTCGGGTGCTTTAGAGTGCCAAGTTTATTACTGCGCATTAAGAAATGACCACCTCCAACGTTTGGTTTATGTTTTATAAGCATTTTTAATTTTATTGCTTAAATCGCATTTTCTCGGCGAGCTGAGCGCTTTTTCTGAATTGTGCCGCTCCCGTCACTCTGGTTATGTTGGCATCGAAAAAAACGCTCTCGGGTGCTTTAGAGTGCCGAGTTATTCACTGCGCATGAAGAAATGACCACCTCCAACGTTTGGTTTATGTTTTATAAGCATTTTTAATTTTATTGCTTAAATCGCATTTTCTCGGCGAGCTGAGCGCTTTTTCTGAATTGTGCCGCTCCCGTCACTCTGGTTAGGTTGGCATCGAAAAAAACGCTCTCGGGTGCTTTAGAGTGCCGAGTTTATCACTGCGCATGAAGAAATGACCACCTCCAACGTTTGGTTTATGTTTTATAAGCATTTTTAATTTTATTGCTTAAATCGCATTTTCTCGGCGAGCTGAGCGCTTTTTCTGAATTGTGCCGCTCCCGTCACTTGGCATCGAAAAAAACGCTCTCGGGTGCTTAAGAGTGCCGAGTTATTCACTGCGCATGAAGAAATGACCACCTCCAACGTTTGGTTTATGTTTTATAAGCATTTTTAATTTTATTGCTTAAATCGCATTTTCTCGGCGAGCTGAGCGCTTTTTCTGAATTGTGCCGCTCCCGTCACTCTGGTTAGGTTGGCATCGAAAAAAACGCTCTCGGGTGCTTTAGAGTGCCGAGTTATTCACTGCGCATGAAGAAATGACCACCTCCAACGTTTGGTTTATGTTTAATAAGCATTTTTAATTTTATTGCTTAAATCGCATTTTCTCGGCGAGCTGAGGACTTTTTCTGAATTGTGCCGCTCCCGTCACTCTGGTTAGGTTGGCATCGAAAAAAACGCTCTCGGGTGCTTTAGAGTGCCGAGTTTATTACTGCGCATTAGGAAATGACCACCTCCAACGTTTGGTTTATGTTTTATAAGCATTTTTAATTTTATTGCTTAAATCGCATTTTCTCGGCGAGCTGAGCGCTTTTTCTGAATTGTGCCGCTCCCGTCACTCTGGTTAGGTTGGCATCGAAAAAAACGCTCTCGGGTGCTTTAGAGTGCCGAGTTTATTACTGCGCATTAAGAAATGACCACCTCCAACGTTTGGTTTATGTTTTATAAGCATTTTTAATTTTATTGCTTAAATCGCATTTTCTCGGCGAGCTGAGCACTTTTTCTGAATTGTGCCGCTCCCGTCACTCTGGTTAGGTTGGCATCGAAAAAAACGCTCTCGGGTGCTTTAGAGTGCCGAGTTTATTACTGCGCATTGAGAAATGACCACCTCCAACGTTTGGTTTATGTTTTATAAGCATTTTTAATTTTATTGCTTAAATCGCATTTTCTCGGCGAGCTGAGCACTTTTTCTGAATTGTGCCGCTCCCGTCACTCTGGTTAGGTTGGCATCGAAAAAAACGCTCTCGGGTGCTTTAGAGTGCCGAGTTTATCACTGCGCATGAAGAAATGACCACCTCCAACGTTTGGTTTATGTTTTATAAGCATTTTTAATTTTATTGCTTAAATCGCATTTTCTCGGCGAGCTGAGCGCTTTTTCTGAATTGTGCCGCTCCCGTAACTCTGGTTAGGTTGGCATCGAAAAAAACGCTCTCGGGTGCTTTAGAGTGCCGAGTTTATCACTGCGCATGAAGAAATGACCACTTCCAACGTTTGGTTTATGTTTTATAAGCATTTTTAATTTTATTGCTTAAATCGCATTTTCTCGGCGAGCTGAGCACTTTTTCTGAATTGTGCCGCTCCCGTCACTCTGGTTAGGTTGGCATCGAAAAAAACGCTCTCGGGTGCTCTAGAGTGCCGAGTTTATTACTGCGCATTAAGAAATGACCACCTCCAACGTTTGGTTTATGTTTTATAAGCATTTTTAATTTTATTGCTTAAATCGCATTTTCTCGGCGAGCTGAGCACTTTTTCTGAATTGTGCCGCTCCCGTCACTCTGGTTAGGTTGGCATCGAAAAAAACGCTCTCGGGTGCTTTAGAGTGCCGAGTTTATTACTGCGCATTAAGAAATGACCACCTCCAACGTTTGGTTTATGTTTTATAAGCATTTTTAATTTTATTGCTTAAATCGCATTTTCTCGGCGAGCTGAGCACTTTTTCTGAATTGTGCCGCTCCCGTCACTCTGGTTAGGTTGGCATCGAAAAAAACGCTCTCGGGTGCTTTAGAGTGCCGAGTTATTCACTGCGCATGAAGAAATGACCACCTCCAACGTTTGGTTTATGTTTTATAAGCATTTTTAATTGTATTGCTTAAATCGCATTTTCTCGGCGAGCTGAGCACTTTTTCTGAATTGTGCCACTCCCGTCACTCTGGTTAGGTTGGCATCGAAAAAAACGCTCTCGGGTGCTTTAGAGTGCCGAGTTTATCACTGCGCATGAAGAAATGACCACCTCCAACGTTTGGTTTATGTTTTATAAGTATTTTTAATTTTATTGCTTAAATCGCATTTTCTCGGCGAGCTGAGCACTTTTTCTGAATTGTGCCGCTCCCGTCACTCTGGTTAGGTTGGCATCGAAAAAAACGCTCTCGGGTGCTTTAGAGTGCCGAGTTATTCACTGCGCATGAAGAAATGACCACCTCCAACGTTTGGTTTATGTTTAATAAGCATTTTTAATTTTATTGCTTGAATCGCATTTTCTCGGCGAGCTGAGCACTTTTTCTGAATTGTGCCGCTCCCGTCACTCTGGTTAGGTTGGCATCGAAAAAAACGCTCTCGGGTGCTTTAGAGTGCCGAGTTTATCACTGCGCATGAAGAAATGACCACCTCCAACGTTTGGTTTATGTTTTATAAGCATTTTTAATTTTATTGCTTAAATCGCATTTTCTCGGCGAGCTGAGCACTTTTTCTGAATTGTGCCGCTCCCGTCACTCTGGTTAGGTTGGCATCGAAAAAAACGCTCTCGGGTGCTTTAGAGTGCCGAGTTTATCACTGCGCATGAAGAAATGACCACCTCCAACGTTTGGTTTATGTTTTATAAGCATTTTTAATTTTATTGCTTAAATCGCATTTTCTCGGCGAGCTGAGCGCTTTTTCTGAATTGTGCCGCTCCCGTCACTCTGGTTAGGTTGGCATCGAAAAAAACGCTCTCGGGTGCTTTAGAGTGCCGACTTTATCACTGCGCATGAAGAAATGACCACCTCCAACGTTTGGTTTATGTTTTATAAGCATTTTTAATTTTATTGCTTAAATCGCATTTTCTCGGCGAGCTGAGCACTTTTTCTGAATTGTGCCGCTCCCGTCACTCTGGTTAGGTTGGCATCGAAAAAAACGCTCACGGGTGCTTTAGAGTGCCGAGTTTATTACTGCGCATTAAGAAATGACCACCTCCAACGTTTGGTTTATGTTTTATAAGCATTTTTAATTTTATTGCTTAAATCGCATTTTCTCGGCGAGCTGAGCACTTTTTCTGAATTGTGCCGCTCCCGTCACTCTGGTTAGGTTGGCATCGAAAAAAACGCTCTCGGGTGCTTTAGAGTGCCGAGTTATTCACTGCGCATGAAGAAATGACCACCTCCAACGTTTGGTTTATGTTTTATAAGCATTTTTAATTTTATTGCTTAAATCGCATTTTCTCGGCGAGCTGAGCACTTTTTCTGAATTGTGCCGCTCCCGTCACTCTGGTTAGGTTGGCATCGAAAAAAACGCTCTCGGGTGCTTTAGAGTGCCGAGTTTATCACTGCGCATGAAGAAATGACCACCTCCAACGTTTGGTTTATGTTTTATAAGCATTTTTAATTTTATTGCTTAAATCGCATTTTCTCGGCGAGCTGAGCGCTTTTTCTGAATTGTGCCGCTCCCGTCACTCTGGTTAGGTTGGCATCGAAAAAAACGCTCTCGGGTGCTTTAGAGTGCCGAGTTTATCACTGCGCATGAAGAAATGACCACCTCCAACGTTTGGTTTATGTTTTATAAGCATTTTTAATTTTATTGCTTAAATCGCATTTTCTCGGCGAGCTGAGCGCTTTTTCTGAATTGTGCCGCTCCCGTAACTCTGGTTAGGTTGGCATCGAAAAAAACGCTCTCGGGTGCTTTAGAGTGCCGAGTTTATCACTGCGCATGAAGAAATGACCACTTCCAACGTTTGGTTTATGTTTTATAAGCATTTCTAATTTTATTGCTTAAATCGCATTTTCTCGGCGAGCTGAGCGCTTTTTCTGAATGGTGCCGCTCCCGTCACTCTGGTTAGGTTGGCATCGAAAAAAACGCTCTCGGGTGCTTTAGAGTGCCGAGTTTATCACTGCGCATGAGGAAATGACCACTTCCAACGTTTGGTTTATGTTTTATAAGCATTTTTAATTTTATTGCTTAAATCGCATTTTCTCGGCGAGCTGAGCACTTTTTCTGAATTGTGCCGCTCCCGTCACTCTGGTTAGGTTGGCATCGAAAAAAACGCTCTCGGGTGCTCTAGAGTGCCGAGTTTATTACTGCGCATTAAGAAATGACCACCTCCAACGTTTGGTTTATGTTTTATAAGCATTTTTAATTTTATTGCTTAAATCGCATTTTCTCGGCGAGCTGAGCACTTTTTCTGAATTGTGCCGCTCCCGTCACTCTGGTTAGGTTGGCATCGAAAAAAACGCTCTCGGGTGCTTTAGAGTGCCGAGTTTATTACTGCGCATTAAGAAATGACCACCTCCAACGTTTGGTTTATGTTTTATAAGCATTTTTAATTTTATTGCTTAAATCGCATTTTCTCGGCGAGCTGAGCACTTTTTCTGAATTGTGCCGCTCCCGTCACTCTGGTTAGGTTGGCATCGAAAAAAACGCTCTCGGGTGCTTTAGAGTGCCGAGTTATTCACTGCGCATGAAGAAATGACCACCTCCAACGTTTGGTTTATGTTTTATAAGCATTTTTAATTTTATTGCTTAAATCGCATTTTCTCGGCGAGCTGAGCACTTTTTCTGAATTGTGCCGCTCCCGTCACTCTGGTTAGGTTGGCATCGAAAAAAACGCTCTCGGGTGCTTTAGAGTGCCGAGTTTATCACTGCGCATGAAGAAATGACCACCTCCAACGTTTGGTTTATGTTTTATAAGCATTTTTAATTTTATTGCTTAAATCGCATTTTCTCGGCGAGCTGAGCGCTTTTTCTGAATTGTGCCGCTCCCGTCACTCTGGTTAGGTTGGCATCGAAAAAAACGCTCTCGGGTGCTTTAGAGTGCCGAGTTATTCACTGCGCATGAAGAAATGACCACCTCCAATGTTTGGTTTATGTTTAATAAGCATTTTTAATTTTATTGCTTAAATCGCATTTTCTCGGCGAGCTGAGCGCTTTTTCTGAATTGTGCCGCTCCCGTCACTCTGGTTAGGTTGGCATCGAAAAAAACGCTCTCGGGTGCTTTAGAGTGCCGAGTTATTCACTGCGCATGAAGAAATGACCACCTCCAACGTTTGGTTTATGTTTAATAAGCATTTTTAATTTTATTGCTTAAATCGCATTTTCTCGGCGAGCTGAGCACTTTTTCTGAATTGTGCCGCTCCCGTCACTCTGGTTAGGTTGGCATCGAAAAAAACGCTCTCGGGTGCTTTAGAGTGCCGAGTTTATTACTGCGCATTAAGAAATGACCACCTCCAACGTTTGGTTTATGTTTTATAAGCATTTTTAATTTTATTGCTTAAATCGCATTTTCTCGGCGAGCTGAGCACTTTTTCTGAATTGTGCCGCTCCCGTCACTCTGGTTAGGTTGGCATCGAAAAAACCGCTCTCGGGTGCTTTAGAGTGCCGAGTTTATTACTGCGCATTAAGAAATGACCACCTCCAACGTTTGATTTATGTTTTATAAGCATTTTTAATTTTATTGCTTAAATCGCATTTTCTCGGCGAGCTGAGCACTTTTTCTGAATTGTGCCGCTCCCGTCACTCTGGTTAGGTTGGCATCGAAAAAAACGCTCTCGGGTGCTTTAGAGTGCCGAGTTTATTACTGCGCATTAAGAAATGACCACCTCCAACGTTTGGTTTATGTTTTATAAGCATTTTTAATTTTATTGCTTAAATCGCATTTTCTCGGCGAGCTGAGCACTTTTTCTGAATTGTGCCGCTCCCGTCACTCTGGTTAGGTTGGCATCGAAAAAAACGCTCTCGGGTGCTTTAGAGTGCCGAGTTATTCACTGCGCATGAAGAAATGACCACCTCCAACGTTTGGTTTATGTTTAATAAGCATTTTTAATTTTATTGCTTGAATCGCATTTTCTCGGCGAGCTGAGCACTTTTTCTGAATTGTGCCGCTCCCGTCACTCTGGTTAGGTTGGCATCGAAAAAAACGCTCTCGGGTGCTTTAGAGTGCCGAGTTTATCACTGCGCATGAAGAAATGACCACCTCCAACGTTTGGTTTATGTTTTATAAGCATTTTTAATTTTATTGCTTAAATCGCATTTTCTCGGCGAGCTGAGCACTTTTTCTGAATTGTGCCGCTCCCGTCACTCTGGTTAGGTTGGCATCGAAAAAAACGCTCTCGGGTGCTTTAGAGTGCCGAGTTTATCACTGCGCATGAAGAAATGACCACCTCCAACGTTTGGTTTATGTTTTATAAGCATTTTTAATTTTATTGCTTAAATCGCATTTTCTCGGCGAGCTGAGCGCTTTTTCTGAATTGTGCCGCTCCCGTCACTCTGGTTAGGTTGGCATCGAAAAAAACGCTCTCGGGTGCTTTAGAGTACCGAGTTTATTACTGCGCATTAAGAAATGACCACCTCCAACGTTTGGTTTATGTTTTATAAGCATTTTTAATTTTATTGCTTAAATCGCATTTTCTCGGCGAGCTGAGCACTTTTTCTAAATTGTGCCGCTCCCGTCACTCTGGTTAGGTTGGCATCGAAAAAAACGCTCTCGGGTGCTTTAGAGTGCCGAGTTTATTACTGCGCATTAAGAAATGACCACCTCCAACGTTTGGTTTACGTTTTATAAGCATTTTTAATTTTATTGCTTAAATCGCATTTTCTCGGCGAGCTGAGCACTTTTTCTGAATTGTGCCGCTCCCGTCACTCTGGTTAGGTTGGCATCGAAAAAAACGCTATCGGGTGCTTTAGAGTGCCGAGTTATTCACTGCGCATGAAGAAATGACCACCTCCAACGTTTGGTTTATGTTTAATAAGCATTTTTAATTTTATTGCTTAAATCGCATTTTCTCGGCGAGCTGAGCACTTTTTCTGAATTGTGCCGCTCCCGTCACTCTGGTTAGGTTGGCATCGAAAAAAACGCTCTCGGGTGCTTTAGAGTGCCGAGTTTATTACTGCGCATTAAGAAATGACCACCTCCAACGTTTGGTTTATGTTTAATAAGCATTTTTAATTTTATTGCTTAAATCGCATTTTCTCGGCGAGCTGAGCACTTTTTCTGAATTGTGCCGCTCCCGTCACTCTGGTTAGGTTGGCATCGAAAAAAAACGCTCTCGGGTGCTTTAGAGTGCCGAGTTTATTACTGCGCATTAAGAAATGACCACCTCCAACGTTTGGTTTATGTTTTATAAGCATTTTTAATTTTATTGCTTAATTCGCATTTTCTCGGCGAGCTGAGCGCTTTTTCTGAATTGTGCCGCTCCCGTCACTCTGGTTAGGTTGGCATCGAAAAAAACGCTCTCGGGTGCTTTAGAGTGCCGAGTTATTCACTGCGCATGAAGAAATGACCACCTCCAACGTTTGGTTTATGTTTAATAAGCATTTTTAATTTTATTGCTTAAATCGCATTTTCTCGGCGAGCTGAGCACTTTTTCTGAATTGTGCCGCTCCCGTCACTCTGGTTAGGTTGGCATCGAAAAAAACGCTCTCGGGTGCTTTAGAGTGCCGAGTTTATTACTGCGCATTAAGAAATGACCACCTCCAACGTTTGGTTTATGTTTTATAAGCATTTTTAATTTTATTGCTTAAATCGCATTTTCTCGGCGAGCTGAGCACTTTTTCTGAATTGTGCCGCTCCCGTCACTCTGGTTAGGTTGGCATCGAAAAAAACGCTCTCGGGTGCTTTAGAGTGCCGAGTTTATTACTGCGCATTAAGAAATGACCACCTCCAACGTTTGGTTTATGTTTTATAAGCATTTTTAATTTTATAGCTTAAATCGCATTTTCTCGGCGAGCTGAGCACTTTTTCTGAATTGTGCCGCTCCCGTCACTTGGCATCGAAAAAAACGCTCTCGGGTGCTTTAGAGTGCCGAGTTATTCACTGCGCATGAAGAAATGACCACCTCCAACGTTTGGTTTATGTTTTATAAGCATTTTTAATTTTATTGCTTAAATCGCATTTTCTCGGCGAGCTGAGCGCTTTTTCTGAATTGTGCCGCTCCCGTCACTCTGGTTAGGTTGGCATCGAAAAAAACGCTCTCGGGTGCTTTAGAGTGCTGAGTTTATTACTGCGCATTAAGAAATGACCACCTCCAACGTTTGGTTTATGTTTTATAAGCATTTTTAATTTTATTGCTTAAATCGCATTTTCTCGGCGAGCTGAGCGCTTTTTCTGAATTGTGCCGCTCCCGTCACTCTGGTTAGGTTGGCATCGAAAAAAACGCTCTCGGGTGCTTTAGAGTGCCGAGTTTATTACTGCGCATTAAGAAATGACCACCTCCAACGTTTGGTTTATGTTTCATAAGCATTTTTAATTTTATTGCTTAAATCGCATTTTCTCGGCGAGCTGAGCACTTTTTCTGAATTGTGCCGCTCCCGTCACTCTGGTTAGGTTGGCATCGAAAAAAACGCTCTCGGGTGCTTTAGAGTGCCGAGTTATTCACTGCGCACGAAGAAATGACCACCTCCAACGTTTGGTTTATGTTTTATAAGCATTTTTAATTTTATTGCTTAAATCGCATTTTCTCGGCGAGCTGAGCGCTTTTTCTGAATTGTGCCGCTCCCGTCACTCTGGTTAGGTTGGCATCGAAAAAAACGCTCTCGGGTGCTTTAGAGTGCCGAGTTTTTTACTGCGCATTAAGAAATGACCACCTCCAACGTTTGGTTTATGTTTTATAAGCATTTTTAATTTTATTGCTTAAATCGCATTTTCTCGGCGAGCTGAGCACTTTTTCTGAATTGTGCCGCTCCCGTCACTCTGGTTAGGTTGGCATCGAAAAAAACGCTCTCGGGTGCTTTAGAGTGCCGAGTTTATTACTGCGCATTAAGAAATGACCACCTCCAACGTTTGGTTTATGTTTTATAAGCATTTTTAATTTTATTGCTTAAATCGCATTTTCTCGGCGAGCTGAGCACTTTTTCTGAATTGTGCCGCTCCCGTCACTCTGGTTAGGTTGGCATCGAAAAAAACGCTCACGGGTGCTTTAGAGTGCCGAGTTTATTACTGCGCATTAAGAAATGACCACCTCCAACGTTTGATTTATGTTTTATAAGCATTTTTAATTTTATTGCTTAAATCGCATTTTCTCGGCGAGCTGAGCACTTTTTCTGAATTGTGCCGCTCCCGTCACTCTGGTTAGGTTGGCATCGAAAAAAACGCTCTCGGGTGCTTTAGAGTGCCGAGTTATTCACTGCGCATGGAGAAATGACCACCTCCAACGTTTGGTTTATGTTTTATAAGCATTTTTAATTTTATTGCTTAAATCGCATTTTCTCGGCGAGCTGAGCACTTTTTCTGAATTGTGCCGCTCCCGTCACTCTGGTTAGGTTGGCATCGAAAAAAAACGCTCTCGGGTGCTTTAGAGTGCCGAGTTTATCACTGCGCATGAAGAAATGACCACCTCCAACGTTTGGTTTATGTTTTATAAGCATTTTTAATTTTATTGCTTAAATCGCATTTTCTCGGCGAGCTGAGCGCTTTTTCTGAATTGCGCCGCTCCCGTCACTCTGGTTAGGTTGGCATCGAAAAAAACGCTCTCGGGTGCTTTAGAGTGCCGAGTTTATCACTGCGCATGAAGAAATGACCACCTCCAACGTTTGGTTTATGTTTTATAAGCATTTTTAATTGTATTGCTTAAATCGCATTTTCTCGGCGAGCTGAGCGCTTTTTCTGAATTGTGCCGCTCCCGTAACTCTGGTTAGGTTGGCATCGAAAAAAACGCTCTCGGGTGCTTTAGAGTGCCGAGTTTATCACTGCGCATGAAGAAATGACCACCTCCAACGTTTGGTTTATGTTTTATAAGCATTTTTAATTTTATTGCTTAAATCGCATTTTCTCGGCGAGCTGAGCACTTTTTCTGAATTGTGCCGCTCCCGTCACTCTGGTTAGGTTGGCATCGAAAAAAACGCTCTCGGGTGCTCTAGAGTGCCGAGTTTATTACTGCGCATTAAGAAATGACCACCTCCAACGTTTGGTTTATGTTTTATAAGCATTTTTAATTTTATTGCTTAAATCGCATTTTCTCGGCGAGCTGAGCACTTTTTCTGAATTGTGCCGCTCCCGTCACTCTGGTTAGGTTGGCATCGAAAAAAACGCTCTCGGGTGCTTTAGAGTGCCGAGTTATTCACTGCGCATGAAGAAATGACCACCTCCAACGTTTGGTTTATGTTTAATAAGCATTTTTAATTTTATTGCTTGAATCGCATTTTCTCGGCGAGCTGAGCACTTTTTCTGAATTGTGCCGCTCCCGTCACTCTGGTTAGGTTGGCATCGAAAAAAACGCTCTCGGGTGCTTTAGAGTGCCGAGTTTATCACTGCGCATGAAGAAATGACCACCTCCAACGTTTGGTTTATTTTTTATAAGCATTTTTAATTTTATTGCTTAAATCGCATTTTCTCGGCGAGCTGAGCACTTTTTCTGAATTGTGCCGCTCCCGTCACTCTGGTTAGGTTGGCATCGAAAAAAACGCTCTCGGGTGCTTTAGAGTGCCGAGTTTATCACTGCGCATGAAGAAATGACCACCTCCAACGTTTGGTTTATGTTTTATAAGCATTTTTAATTTTATTGCTTAAATCGCATTTTCTCGGCGAGCTGAGCGCTTTTTCTGAATTGTGCCGCTCCCGTCACTCTGGTTAGGTTGGCATCGAAAAAAACGCTCTCGGGTGCTTTAGAGTGCCGAGTTTATTACTGCGCATTAAGAAATGACCACCTCCAACGTTTGGTTTATGTTTTATAAGCATTTTTAATTTTATTGCTTAAATCGCATTTTCTCGGCGAGCTGAGCACTTTTTCTGAATTGTGCCGCTCCCGTCACTCTGGTTAGGTTGGCATCGAAAAAAACGCTCACGGGTGCTTTAGAGTGCCGAGTTTATTACTGCGCATTAAGAAATGACCACCTCCAACGTTTGGTTTATGTTTTATAAGCATTTTTAATTTTATTGCTTAAATCGCATTTTCTCGGCGAGCTGAGCACTTTTTCTGAATTGTGCCGCTCCCGTCACTCTGGTTAGGTTGGCATCGAAAAAAACGCTCTCGGCTGCTTTAGAGTGCCGAGTTTTTCACTGCGCATGGAGAAATGACCACCTCCAACGTTTGGTTTATGTTTTATAAGCATTTTTAATTTTATTGCTTAAATCGCATTTTCTCGGCGAGCTGAGCACTTTTTCTGAATTGTGCCGCTCCCGTCACTCTGGTTAGGTTGGCATCGAAAAAAACGCTCTCGGGTGCTTTAGAGTGCCGAGTTTATCACTGCGCATGAAGAAATGACCACCTCCAACGTTTGGTTTATGTTTTATAAGCATTTTTAATTTTATTGCTTAAATCGCATTTTCTCGGCGAGCTGAGCGCTTTTTCTGAATTGTGCCGCTCCCGTCACTCTGGTTAGGTTGGCATCGAAAAAAACGCTCTCGGTTGCTTTAGAGTGCCGAGTTTATCACTGCGCATGAAGAAATGACCACCTCCAACGTTTGGTTTATGTTTTATAAGCATTTTTAATTGTATTGCTTAAATCGCATTTTCTCGGCGAGCTGAGCGCTTTTTCTGAATTGTGCCGCTCCCGTAACTCTGGTTAGGTTGGCATCGAAAAAAACGCTCTCGGGTGCTTTAGAGTGCCGAGTTTATCACTGCGCATGAAGAAATGACCACCTCCAACGTTTGGTTTATGTTTTATAAGCATTTTTAATTTTATTGCTTAAATCGCATTTTCTCGGCGAGCTGAGCACTTTTTCTGAATTGTGCCGCTCCCGTTACTCTGGTTAGGTTGGCATCGAAAAAAACGCTCTCGGGTGCTCTAGAGTGCCGAGTTTATTACTGCGCATTAAGAAATGACCACCTCCAACGTTTGGTTTATGTTTTATAAGCATTTTTAATTTTATTGCTTAAATCGCATTTTCTCGGCGAATTGAGCACTTTTTCTGAATTGTGCCGCTCCCGTCACTCTGGTTAGGTTGGCATCGAAAAAACCGCTCACGGGTGCTTTAGAGTGCCGAGTTTATTACTGCGCATTAAGAAATGACCACCTCCAACGTTTGGTTTATGTTTTATAAGCATTTTTAATTTTATTGCTTAAATCGCATTTTCTCGGCGAGCTGAGCACTTTTTCTGAATTGTGCCGCTCCCGTCACTCTGGTTAGGTTGGCATCGAAAAAAACGCTCTCGGGTGCTTTAGAGTGCCGAGTTATTCACTGCGCATGAAGAAATGACCACCTCCAACGTTTGGTTTATGTTTTATAAGCATTTTTAATTTTATTGCTTAAATCGCATTTTCTCGGCGAGCTGAGCGCTTTTTCTGAATTGTGCCGCTCCCGTAACTCTGGTTAGGTTGGCATCGAAAAAAACGCTCTCGGGTGCTTTAGAGTGCCGAGTTTATTACTGCGCATTAAGAAATGACCAGCTCCAACGTTTGGTTTATGTTTTATAAGCATTTTTAATTTTATTGCTTAAATCGCATTTTCTCGGCGAGCTGAGCACTTTTTCTGAATTGTGCCGCTCCCGTCACTCTGGTTAGGTTGGCATCGAAAAAAACGCTCACGGGTGCTTTAGAGTGCCGAGTTTATTACTGCGCATTAAGAAATGACCACCTCCAACGTTTGGTTTATGTTTTATAAGCATTTTTAATTTTATTGCTTAAATCGCATTTTCTCGGCGAGCTGAGCACTTTTTCTGAATTGTGCCGCTCCCGTCACTCTGGTTAGGTTGGCATCGAAAAAAACGCTCTCGGGTGCTTTAGAGTGCCGAGTTATTCACTGCGCATGGAGAAATGACCACCTCCAACGTTTGGTTTATGTTTTATAAGCATTTTTAATTTTATTGCTTAAATCGCATTTTCTCGGCGAGCTGAGCACTTTTTCTGAATTGTGCCGCTCCCGTCACTCTAGTTAGGTTAGCATCGAAAAAAACGCTCTCGGGTGCTTTAGAGTGCCGAGTTTATCACTGTGCATGAAGAAATGACCACCTCCAACGTTTGGTTTATGTTTAATAAGCATTTTTAATTTTATTGCTTAAATCGCATTTTCTCGGCGAGCTGAGCACTTTTTCTGAATTGTGCCGCTCTCGTCACTCTGGTTAGGTTGGCATCGAAAAAAACGCTCTCGGGTGCTTTAGAGTGCCGACTTTATCACTGCGCATGAAGAAATGACCACCTCCAACGTTTGGTTTATGTTTTATAAGCATTTTTAATTTTATTGCTTAAATCGCATTTTCTCGGCGAGCTGAGCACTTTTTCTGAATTGTGCCGCTCCCGTCACTCTGGTTAGGTTGGCATCGAAAAAAACGCTCACGGGTGCTTTAGAGTGCCGAGTTTATTACTGCGCATTAAGAAATGACCACCTCCAACGTTTGGTTTATGTTTTATAAGCATTTTTAATTTTATTGCTTAAATCGCATTTTCTCGGCGAGCTGAGCACTTTTTCTGAATTGTGCCGCTCCCGTCACTCTGGTTAGGTTGGCATCGAAAAAAACGCTCTCGGGTGCTTTAGAGTGCCGAGTTATTCACTGCGCATGAAGAAATGACCACCTCCAACGTTTGGTTTATGTTTTATAAGCATTTTTAATTTTATTGCTTAAATCGCATTTTCTCGGCGAGCTGAGCACTTTTTCTGAATTGTGCCGCTCCCGTCACTCTGGTTAGGTTGGCATCGAAAAAAACGCTCTCGGGTGCTTTAGAGTGCCGAGTTTATCACTGCGCATGAAGAAATGACCACCTCCAACGTTTGGTTTATGTTTTATAAGCATTTTTAATTTTATTGCTTAAATCGCATTTTCTCGGCGAGCTGAGCGCTTTTTCTGAATTGTGCCGCTCCCGTCACTCTGGTTAGGTTGGCATCGAAAAAAACGCTCTCGGGTGCTTTAGAGTGCCGAGTTTATCACTGCGCATGAAGAAATGACCACCTCCAACGTTTGGTTTATGTTTAATAAGCATTTTTAATTTTATTGCTTGAATCGCATTTTCTCGGCGAGCTGAGCACTTTTTCTGAATTGTGCCGCTCCCGTCACTCTGGTTAGGTTGGCATCGAAAAAAACGCTCTCGGGTGCTTTAGAGTGCCGAGTTTATTACTGCGCATTAGGAAATGACCACCTCCAACGTTTGGTTTATGTTTTATAAGCATTTTTAATTTTATTGCTTAAATCGCATTTTCTCGGCGAGCTGAGCGCTTTTTCTGAATTGTGCCGCTCCCGTCACTCTGGTTAGGTTGGCATCGAAAAAAACGCTCTCGGGTGCTTTAGAGTGCCGAGTTTATTACTGCGCATTAAGAAATGACCACCTCCAACGTTTGGTTTATGTTTTATAAGCATTTTTAATTTTATTGCTTAAATCGCATTTTCTCGGCGAGCTGAGCACTTTTTCTGAATTGTGCCGCTCCCGTCACTCTGGTTAGGTTGGCATCGAAAAAAACGCTCTCGGGTGCTTTAGAGTGCCGAGTTTATTACTGCGCATTGAGAAATGACCACCTCCAACGTTTGGTTTATGTTTTATAAGCATTTTTAATTTTATTGCTTAAATCGCATTTTCTCGGCGAGCTGAGCACTTTTTCTGAATTGTGCCGCTCCCGTCACTCTGGTTAGGTTGGCATCGAAAAAAACGCTCTCGGGTGCTTTAGAGTGCCGAGTTTATTACTGCGCATTAAGAAATGACCACCTCCAACGTTTGGTTTATGTTTTATAAGCATTTTTAATTTTATTGCTTAAATCGCATTTTCTCGGCGAGCTGAGCGCTTTTTCTGAATTGTGCCGCTCCCGTCACTCTGGTTAGGTTGGCATCGAAAAAAACGCTCTCGGGTGCTTTAGAGTGCCGAGTTTATCACTGCGCATGAAGAAATGACCACCTCCAACGTTTGGTTTATGTTTTATAAGCATTTTTAATTTTATTGCTTAAATCGCATTTTCTCGGCGAGCTGAGCGCTTTTTCTGAATTGTGCCGCTCCCGTAACTCTGGTTAGGTTGGCATCGAAAAAAACGCTCTCGGGTGCTTTAGAGTGCCGGGTTTATCACTGCGCATGAAGAAATGACCACTTCCAACGTTTGGTTTATGTTTTATAAGCATTTTTAATTTTATTGCTTAAATCGCATTTTCTCGGCGAGCTGAGCACTTTTTCTGAATTGTACCGCTCCCGTCACTCTGGTTAGGTTGGCATCGAAAAAAACGCTCTCGGGTGCTCTAGAGTGCCGAGTTTATTACTGCGCATTAAGAAATGACCACCTCCAACGTTTGGTTTATGTTTTATAAGCATTTTTAATTTTATTGCTTAAATCGCATTTTCTCGGCGAGCTGAGCACTTTTTCTGAATTGTGCCGCTCCCGTCACTCTGGTTAGGTTGGCATCGAAAAAAACGCTCTCGGGTGCTTTAGAGTGCCGAGTTTATTACTGCGCATTAAGAAATGACCACCTCCAACGTTTGGTTTATGTTTTATAAGCATTTTTAATTTTATTGCTTAAATCGCATTTTCTCGGCGAGCTGAGCACTTTTTCTGAATTGTGCCGCTCCCTTCACTCTGGTTAGGTTGGCATCGAAAAAAACGCTCTCGGGTGCTTTAGAGTGCCGAGTTATTCACTGCGCATGAAGAAATGACCACCTCCAACGTTTGGTTTATGTTTTATAAGCATTTTTAATTTTATTGCTTAAATCGCATTTTCTCGGCGAGCTGAGCACTTTTTCTGAATTGTGCCGCTCCCGTCACTCTGGTTAGGTTGGCATCGAAAAAAACGCTCTCGGGTGCTTTAGAGTGCCGAGTTTATCACTGCGCATGAAGAAATGACCACCTCCAACGTTTGGTTTATGTTTTATAAGCATTTTTAATTTTATTGCTTAAATCGCATTTTCTCGGCGAGCTGAGCGCTTTTTCTGAATTGTGCCGCTCCCGTCACTCTGGTTAGGTTGGCATCGAAAAAAACGCTCTCGGGTGCTTTAGAGTGCCGAGTTATTCACTGCGCATGAAGAAATGACCACCTCCAATGTTTGGTTTATGTTTAATAAGCATTTTTAATTTTATTGCTTAAATCGCATTTTCTCGGCGAGCTGAGCGCTTTTTCTGAATTGTGCCGCTCCCGTCACTCTGGTTAGGTTGGCATCGAAAAAAACGCTCTCGGGTGCTTTAGAGTGCCGAGTTATTCACTGCGCATGAAGAAATGACCACCCCCAACGTTTGGTTTATGTTTAATAAGCATTTTTAATTTTATTGCTTAAATCGCATTTTCTCGGCGAGCTGAGCACTTTTTCTGAATTGTGCCGCTCCCGTCACTCTGGTTAGGTTGGCATCGAAAAAAACGCTCTCGGGTGCTTTAGAGTGCCGAGTTTATTACTGCGCATTAAGAAATGACCACCTCCAACGTTTGGTTTATGTTTTATAAGCATTTTTAATTTTATTGCTTAAATCGCATTTTCTCGGCGAGCTGAGCACTTTTTCTGAATTGTGCCGCTCCCGTCACTCTGGTTAGGTTGGCATCGAAAAAAACGCTCTCGGGTGCTTTAGAGTGCCGAGTTTATTACTGCGCATTAAGAAATGACCACCTCCAACGTTTGGTTTATGTTTTATAAGCATTTTTAATTTTATTGCTTAAATCGCATTTTCTCGGCGAGCTGAGCACTTTTTCTGAATTGTGCCGCTCCCGTCACTCTGGTTAGGTTGGCATCGAAAAAAACGCTCTCGGGTGCTTTAGAGTGCCGAGTTATTCACTGCGCATGAAGAAATGACCACCTCCAACGTTTGGTTTATGTTTAATAAGCATTTTTAATTTTATTGCTTGAATCGCATTTTCTCGGCGAGCTGAGCACTTTTTCTGAATTGTGCCGCTCCCGTCACTCTGGTTAGGTTGGCATCGAAAAAAACGCTCTCGGGTGCTTTAGAGTGCCGAGTTTATCACTGCGCATGAAGAAATGACCACCTCCAACGTTTGGTTTATGTTTTATAAGCATTTTTAATTTTATTGCTTAAATCGCATTTTCTCGGCGAGCTGAGCACTTTTTCTGAATTGTGCCGCTCCCGTCACTCTGGTTAGGTTGGCATCGAAAAAAACGCTCTCGGGTGCTTTAGAGTGCCGAGTTTATCACTGCGCATGAAGAAATGACCACCTCCAACGTTTGGTTTATGTTTTATAAGCATTTTTAATTTTATTGCTTAAATCGGATTTTCTCGGCGAGCTGAGCGCTTTTTCTGAATTGTGCCGCTCCCGTCACTCTGGTTAGGTTGGCATCGAAAAAAACGCTCTCGGGTGCTTTAGAGTGCCGAGTTTATTACTGCGCATTAAGAAATGACCACCTCCAACGTTTGGTTTATGTTTTATAAGCATTTTTAATTTTATTGCTTAAATCGCATTTTCTCGGCGAGCTGAGCACTTTTTCTGAATTGTGCCGCTCCCGTCACTCTGGTTAGGTTGGCATCGAAAAAAACGCTCTCGGGTGCTTTAGAGTGCCGAGTTTATTACTGCGCATTAAGAAATGACCACCTCCAACGTTTGGTTTATGTTTTATAAGCATTTTTAATTTTATTGCTTAAATCGCATTTTCTCGGCGAGTTGAGCACTTTTTCTGAATTGTGCCGCTCCCGTCACTCTGGTTAGGTTGGCATCGAAAAAAACGCTATCGGGTGCTTTAGAGTGCCGAGTTATTCACTGCGCATGAAGAAATGACCACCTCCAACGTTTGGTTTATGTTTAATAAGCATTTTTAATTTTATTGCTTAAATCGCATTTTCTCGGCGAGCTGAGCACTTTTTCTGAATTGTGCCGCTCCCGTCACTCTGGTTAGGTTGGCATCGAAAAAAACGCTCTCGGGTGCTTTAGAGTGCCGAGTTTATTACTGCGCATTAAGAAATGACCACCTCCAACGTTTGGTTTATGTTTTATAAGCATTTTTAATTTTATTGCTTAAATCGCATTTTCTCGGCGAGCTGAGCACTTTTTCTGAATTGTGCCGCTCCCGTCACTCTGGTTAGGTTGGCATCGAAAAAAACGCTCTCGGGTGCTTTAGAGTGCCGAGTTATTCACTGCGCACGAAGAAATGACCACCTCCAACGTTTGGTTTATGTTTTATAAGCATTTTTAATTTTATTGCTTAAATCGCATTTTCTCGGCGAGCTGAGCGCTTTTTCTGAATTGTGCCGCTCCCGTCACTCTGGTTAGGTTGGCATCGAAAAAAACGCTCTCGGGTGCTTTAGAGTGCCGAGTTTATTACTGCGCATTAAGAAATGACCACCTCCAACGTTTGGTTTATGTTTTATAAGCATTTTTAATTTTATTGCTTAAATCGCATTTTCTCGGCGAGCTGAGCACTTTTTCTGAATTGTGCCGCTCCCGTCACTCTGGTTAGGTTGGCATCGAAAAAAACGCTCTCGGGTGCTTTAGAGTGCCGAGTTTATTACTGCGCATTAAGAAATGACCACCTCCAACGTTTGGTTTATGTTTTATAAGCATTTTTAATTTTATTGCTTAAATCGCATTTTCTCGGCGAGCTGAGCACTTTTTCTGAATTGTGCCGCTCCCGTCACTCTGGTTAGGTTGGCATCGAAAAAAACGCTATCGGGTGCTTTAGAGTGCCGAGTTATTCACTGCGCATGAAGAAATGACCACCTCCAACGTTTGGTTTATGTTTAATAAGCATTTTTAATTTTATTGCTTAAATCGCATTTTCTCGGCGAGCTGAGCACTTTTTCTGAATTGTGCCGCTCCCGTCACTCTGGTTAGGTTGGCATCGAAAAAAACGCTCTCGGGTGCTTTAGAGTGCCGAGTTTATCACTGCGCATGAAGAAATGACCACCTCCAACGTTTGGTTTATGTTTTATAAGCATTTTTAATTTTATTGCTTAAATCGCATTTTCTCGGCGAGCTGAGCACTTTTTCTGAATTGTGCCGCTCCCGTCACTCTGGTTAGGTTGGCATCGAAAAAAACGCTCACGGGTGCTTTAGAGTGCCGAGTTTATCACTGCGCATGAAGAAATGACCACCTCCAACGTTTGGTTTATGTTTTATAAGCATTTTTAATTTTATTGCTTAAATCGCATTTTCTCGGCGAGCTGAGCGCTTTTTCTGAATTGTGCCGCTCCCGTCACTCTGGTTAGGTTGGCATCGAAAAAAACGCTCTCGGGTGCTTTAGAGTGCCGAGTTTATTACTGCGCATTAAGAAATGACCACCTCCAACGTTTGGTTTATGTTTTATAAGCATTTTTAATTTTATTGCTTAAATCGCATTTTCTCGGCGAGCTGAGCACTTTTTCTGAATTGTGCCGCTCCCGTCACTCTGGTTAGGTTGGCATCGAAAAAAACGCTCACGGGTGCTTTAGAGTGCCGAGTTTATTACTGCGCATTAAGAAATGACCACCTCCAACGTTTGGTTTATGTTTTATAAGCATTTTTAATTTTATTGCTTAAATCGCATTTTCTCGGCGAGCTGAGCACTTTTTCTGAATTGTGCCGCTCCCGTCACTCTGGTTAGGTTGGCATCGAAAAAAACGCTCTCGGGTGCTTTAGAGTGCCGAGTTATTCACTGCGCATGGAGAAATGACCACCTCCAACGTTTGGTTTATGTTTTATAAGCATTTTTAATTTTATTGCTTAAATCGCATTTTCTCGGCGAGCTGAGCACTTTTTCTGAATTGTGCCGCTCCCGTCACTCTGGTTAGGTTGGCATCGAAAAAAACGCTCTCGGGTGCTTTAGAGTGCCGAGTTTATCACTGCGCATGAAGAAATGACCACCTCCAACGTTTGGTTTATGTTTTATAAGCATTTTTAATTTTATTGCTTAAATCGCATTTTCTCGGCGAGCTGAGCGCTTTTTCTGAATTGTGCCGCTCCCGTCACTCTGGTTAGGTTGGCATCGAAAAAAACGCTCTCGGGTGCTTTAGAGTGCCGAGTTTATCACTGCGCATGAAGAAATGACCACCTCCAACGTTTGGTTTATGTTTTATAAGCATTTTTAATTGTATTGCTTAAATCGCATTTTCTCGGCGAGCTGAGCGCTTTTTCTGAATTGTGCCGCTCCCGTAACTCTGGTTAGGTTGGCATCGAAAAAAACGCTCTCGGGTGCTTTAGAGTGCCGAGTTTATCACTGCGCATGAAGAAATGACCACCTCCAACGTTTGGTTTATGTTTTATAAGCATTTTTAATTTTATTGCTTAAATCGCATTTTCTCCGCGAGCTGAGCACTTTTTCTGAATTGTGCCGCTCCCGTCACTCTGGTTAGGTTGGCATCGAAAAAAACGCTCTCGGGTGCTTTAGAGTGCCGAGTTTATCACTGCGCATGAAGAAATGACCACCTCCAACGTTTGGTTTATGTTTTATAAGCATTTTTAATTTTATTGCTTAAATCGCATTTTCTCGGCGAGCTGAGCGCTTTTTCTGAATTGTGCCGCTCCCGTCACTCTGGTTAGGTTGGCATCGAAAAAAACGCTCTCGGGTGCTTTAGAGTGCCGAGTTTATTACTGCGCATTAAGAAATGACCACTTCCAACGTTTGGTTTATGTTTTATAAGCATTTTTAATTTTATTGCTTAAATCGCATTTTCTCGGCGAGCTGAGCACTTTTTCTGAATTGTGCCGCTCCCGTCACTCTGGTTAGGTTGGCATCGAAAAAAACGCTCACGGGTGCTTTAGAGTGCCGAGTTTATTACTGCGCATTAAGAAATGACCACCTCCAACGTTTGGTTTATGTTTTATAAGCATTTTTAATTTTATTGCTTAAATCGCATTTTCTCGGCGAGCTGAGCACTTTTTCTGAATTGTGCCGCTCCCGTCACTCTGGTTAGGTTGGCATCGAAAAAAACGCTCTCGGGTGCTTTAGAGTGCCGAGTTATTCACTGCGCACGAAGAAATGACCACCTCCAACGTTTGGTTTATGTTTTATAAGCATTTTTAATTTTATTGCTTAAATCGCATTTTCTCGGCGAGCTGAGCGCTTTTTCTGAATTGTGCCGCTCCCGTCACTCTGGTTAGGTTGGCATCGAAAAAAACGCTCTCGGGTGCTTTAGAGTGCCGAGTTTATTACTGCGCATTAAGAAATGACCACCTCCAACGTTTGGTTTATGTTTTATAAGCATTTTTAATTTTATTGCTTAAATCGCATTTTCTCTGCGAGCTGAGCACTTTTTCTGAATTGTGCCGCTCCCGTCACTCTGGTTAGGTTGGCATCGAAAAAAACGCTCTCGGGTGCTTTAGAGTGCCGAGTTTATTACTGCGCATTAAGAAATGACCACCTCCAACGTTTGGTTTATGTTTTATAAGCATTTTTAATTTTATTGCTTAAATCGCATTTTCTCGGCGAGCTGAGCACTTTTTCTGAATTGTGCCGCTCCCGTCACTCTGGTTAGGTTGGCATCGAAAAAAACGCTATCGGGTGCTTTAGAGTGCCGAGTTATTCACTGCGCATGAAGAAATGACCACCTCCAACGTTTGGTTTATGTTTAATAAGCATTTTTAATTTTATTGCTTAAATCGCATTTTCTCGGCGAGCTGAGCACTTTTTCTGAATTGTGCCGCTCCCGTCACTCTGGTTAGGTTGGCATCGAAAAAAACGCTCTCGGGTGCTTTAGAGTGCCGAGTTTATCACTGCGCATGAAGAAATGACCACCTCCAACGTTTGGTTTATGTTTTATAAGCATTTTTAATTTTATTGCTTAAATCGCATTTTCTCGGCGAGCTGAGCACTTTTTCTGAATTGTGCCGCTCCCGTCACTCTGGTTAGGTTGGCATCGAAAAAAACGCTCACGGGTGCTTTAGAGTGCCGAGTTTATCACTGCGCATGAAGAAATGACCACCTCCAACGTTTGGTTTATGTTTTATAAGCATTTTTAATTTTATTGCTTAAATCGCATTTTCTCGGCGAGCTGAGCGCTTTTTCTGAATTGTGCCGCTCCCGTCACTCTGGTTAGGTTGGCATCGAAAAAAACGCTCTCGGGTGCTTTAGAGTGCCGAGTTTATTACTGCGCATTAAGAAATGACCACCTCCAACGTTTGGTTTATGTTTTATAAGCATTTTTAATTTTATTGCTTAAATCGCATTTTCTCGGAGAGCTGAGCACTTTTTCTGAATTGTGCCGCTCCCGTCACTCTGGTTAGGTTGGCATCGAAAAAAACGCTCACGGGTGCTTTAGAGTGCCGAGTTTATTACTGCGCATTAAGAAATGACCACCTCCAACGTTTGGTTTATGTTTTATAAGCATTTTTAATTTTATTGCTTAAATCGCATTTTCTCGGCGAGCTGAGCACTTTTTCTGAATTGTGCCGCTCCCGTCACTCTGGTTAGGTTGGCATCGAAAAAAACGCTCTCGGGTGCTTTAGAGTGCCGAGTTATTCACTGCATATGGAGAAATGACCACCTCCAACGTTTGGTTTATGTTTTATAAGCATTTTTAATTTTATTGCTTAAATCGCATTTTCTCGGCGAGCTGAGCACTTTTTCTGAATTGTGCCGCTCCCGTCACTCTGGTTAGGTTGGCATCGAAAAAAACGCTCTCGGGTGCTTTAGAGTGCCGAGTTTATCACTGCGCATGAAGAAATGACCACCTCCAACGTTTGGTTTATGTTTTATAAGCATTTTTAATTTTATTGCTTAAATCGCATTTTCTCGGCGAGCTGAGCGCTTTTTCTGAATTGTGCCGCTCCCGTCACTCTGGTTAGGTTGGCATCGAAAAAAACGCTCTCGGGTGCTTTAGAGTGCCGAGTTTATCACTGCGCATGAAGAAATGACCACCTCCAACGTTTGGTTTATGTTTTATAAGCATTTTTAATTGTATTGCTTAAATCGCATTTTCTCGGCGAGCTGAGCGCTTTTTCTGAATTGTGCCGCTCCCGTAACTCTGGTTAGGTTGGCATCGAAAAAAACGCTCTCGGGTGCTTTAGAGTGCCGAGTTTATCACTGCGCATGAAGAAATGACCACCTCCAACGTTTGGTTTATGTTTTATAAGCATTTTTAATTTTATTGCTTAAATCGCATTTTCTCGGCGAGCTGAGCACTTTTTCTGAATTGTGCCGCTCCCGTCACTCTGGTTAGGTTGGCATCGAAAAAAACGCTCTCGGGTGCTCTAGAGTGCCGAGTTTATTACTGCGCATTAAGAAATGACCACCTCCAACGTTTGGTTTATGTTTTATAAGCATTTTTAATTTTATTGCTTAAATCGCATTTTCTCGGCGAGCTGAGCACTTTTTCTGAATTGTGCCGCTCCCGTCACTCTGGTTAGGTTGGCATCGAAAAAAACGCTCTCGGGTGCTTTAGAGTGCCGAGTTATTCACTGCGCATGAAGAAATGACCACCTCCAACGTTTGGTTTATGTTTTATAAGCATTTTTAATTTTATTGCTTAAATCGCATTTTCTCGGCGAGCTGAGCACTTTTTCTGAATTGTGCCGCTCCCGTCACTCTGGTTAGGTTGGCATCGAAAAAAACGCTCTCGGGTGCTCTAGAGTGCCGAGTTTATTACTGCGCATTAAGAAATGACCACCTCCAACGTTTGGTTTATGTTTTATAAGCATTTTTAATTTTATTGCTTAAATCGCATTTTCTCGGCGAGCTGAGCACTTTTTCTGAATTGTGCCGCTCCCGTCACTCTGGTTAGGTTGGCATCGAAAAAAACGCTCTCGGGTGCTTTAGAGTGCCGAGTTTATTACTGCGCATTAGGAAATGACCACCTCCAACGTTTGGTTTATGTTTTATAAGCATTTTTAATTTTATTGCTTAAATCGCATTTTCTCGGCGAGCTGAGCGCTTTTTCTGAATTGTGCCGCTCCCGTCACTCTGGTTAGGTTGGCATCGAAAAAAACGCTCTCGGGTGCTTTAGAGTGCCGAGTTTATTACTGCGCATTAAGAAATGACCACCTCCAACGTTTGGTTTATGTTTTATAAGCATTTTTAATTTTATTGCTTAAATCGCATTTTCTCGGCGAGCTGAGCACTTTTTCTGAATTGTGCCGCTCCCGTCACTCTGGTTAGGTTGGCATCGAAAAAAACGCTCTCGGGTGCTTTAGAGTGCCGAGTTTATTACTGCGCATTGAGAAATGACCACCTCCAACGTTTGGTTTATGTTTTATAAGCATTTTTAATTTTATTGCTTAAATCGCATTTTCTCGGCGAGCTGAGCACTTTTTCTGAATTGTGCCGCTCCCGTCACTCTGGTTAGGTTGGCATCGAAAAAAACGCTCTCGGGTGCTCTAGAGTGCCGAGTTTATTACTGCGCATTAAGAAATGACCACCTCCAACGTTTGGTTTATGTTTTATAAGCATTTTTAATTTTATTGCTTAAATCGCATTTTCTCGGCGAGCTGAGCACTTTTTCTGAATTGTGCCGCTCCCGTCACTCTGGTTAGGTTGGCATCGAAAAAAACGCTCTCGGGTGCTTTAGAGTGCCGAGTTTATTACTGCGCATTAAGAAATGACCACCTCCAACGTTTGGTTTATGTTTTATAAGCATTTTTAATTTTATTGCTTAAATCGCATTTTCTCGGCGAGCTGAGCACTTTTTCTGAATTGTGCCGCTCCCGTCACTCTGGTTAGGTTGGCATCGAAAAAAACGCTCTCGGGTGCTTTAGAGTGCCGAGTTATTCACTGCGCATGAAGAAATGACCACCTCCAACGTTTGGTTTATGTTTTATAAGCATTTTTAATTTTATTGCTTAAATCGCATTTTCTCGGCGAGCTGAGCACTTTTTCTGAATTGTGCCGCTCCCGTCACTCTGGTTAGGTTGGCATCGAAAAAAACGCTCTCGGGTGCTTTAGAGTGCCGAGTTTATCACTGCGCATGAAGAAATGACCACCTCCAACGTTTGGTTTATGTTTTATAAGCATTTTTAATTTTATTGCTTAAATCGCATTTTCTCGGCGAGCTGAGCGCTTTTTCTGAATTGTGCCGCTCCCGTCACTCTGGTTAGGTTGGCATCGAAAAAAACGCTCTCGGGTGCTTTAGAGTGCCGAGTTATTCACTGCGCATGAAGAAATGACCACCTCCAATGTTTGGTTTATGTTTAATAAGCATTTTTAATTTTATTGCTTAAATCGCATTTTCTCGGCGAGCTGAGCGCTTTTTCTGAATTGTGCCGCTCCCGTCACTCTGGTTAGGTTGGCATCGAAAAAAACGCTCTCGGGTGCTTTAGAGTGCCGAGTTTATTACTGCGCATGAAGAAATGACCACCTCCAACGTTTGGTTTATGTTTTATAAGCATTTTTAATTTTATTGCTTAAATCGCATTTTCTCGGCGAGCTGAGCGCTTTTTCTGAATTGTGCCGCTCCCGTCACTCTGGTTAGGTTGGCATCGAAAAAAACGCTCTCGGGTGCTTTAGAGTGCCGAGTTTATCACTGCGCATGAAGAAATGACCACCTCCAACGTTTGGTTTATGTTTTATAAGCATTTTTAATTTTATTGCTTAAATCGCATTTTCTCGGCGAGCTGAGCGCTTTTTCTGAATTGTGCCGCTCCCGTAACTCTGGTTAGGTTGGCATCGAAAAAAACGCTCTCGGGTGCTTTAGAGTGCCGAGTTTATCACTGCGCATGAAGAAATGACCACTTCCAACGTTTGGTTTATGTTTTATAAGCATTTTTAATTTTATTGCTTAAATCGCATTTTCTCGGCGAGCTGAGCACTTTTTCTGAATTGTGCCGCTCCCGTCACTCTGGTTAGGTTGGCATCGAAAAAAACGCTCTCGAGTGCTCTAGAGTGCCGAGTTTATTACTGCGCATTAAGAAATGACCACCTCCAACGTTTGGTTTATGTTTTATAAGCATTTTTAATTTTATTGCTTAAATCGCATTTTCTCGGCGAGCTGAGCACTTTTTCTGAATTGTGCCGCTCCCGTCACTCTGGTTAGGTTGGCATCGAAAAAAACGCTCTCGGGTGCTTTAGAGTGCCGAGTTTATTACTGCGCATTAAGAAATGACCACCTCCAACGTTTGGTTTATGTTTTATAAGCATTTTTAATTTTATTGCTTAAATCGCATTTTCTCGGCGAGCTGAGCACTTTTTCTGAATTGTGCCGCTCCCGTCACTCTGGTTAGGTTGGCATCGAAAAAAACGCTCTCGGGTGCTTTAGAGTGCCGAGTTATTCACTGCGCATGAAGAAATGACCACCTCCAACGTTTGGTTTATGTTTTATAAGCATTTTTAATTTTATTGCTTAAATCGCATTTTCTCGGCGAGCTGAGCACTTTTTCTGAATTGTGCCGCTCCCGTCACTCTGGTTAGGTTGGCATCGAAAAAAACGCTCTCGGGTGCTTTAGAGTGCCGAGTTTATCACTGCGCATGAAGAAATGACCACCTCCAACGTTTGGTTTATGTTTTATAAGCATTTTTAATTTTATTGCTTAAATCGCATTTTCTCGGCGAGCTGAGCGCTTTTTCTGAATTGTGCCGCTCCCGTCACTCTGGTTAGGTTGGAATCGAAAAAAACGCTCTCGGGTGCTTTAGAGTGCCGAGTTATTCACTGCGCATGAAGAAATGACCACCTCCAATGTTTGGTTTATGTTTAATAAGCATTTTTAATTTTATTGCTTAAATCGCATTTTCTCGGCGAGCTGAGCGCTTTTTCTGAATTGTGCCGCTCCCGTCACTCTGGTTAGGTTGGCATCGAAAAAAACGCTCTCGGGTGCTTTAGAGTGCCGAGTTATTCACTGCGCATGAAGAAATGACCACCTCCAACGTTTGGTTTATGTTTAATAAGCATTTTTAATTTTATTGCTTAAATCGCATTTTCTCGGCGAGCTGAGCACTTTTTCTGAATTGTGCCGCTCCCGTCACTCTGGTTAGGTTGGCATCGAAAAAAACGCTCTCGGGTGCTTAAGAGTGCCGAGTTTATTACTGCGCATTAAGAAATGACCACCTCCAACGTTTGGTTTATGTTTTATAAGCATTTTTAATTTTATTGCTTAAATCGCATTTTCTCGGCGAGCTGAGCACTTTTTCTGAATTGTGCCGCTCCCGTCACTCTGGTTAGGTTGGCATCGAAAAAAACGCTCTCGGGTGCTTTAGAGTGCCGAGTTTATTACTGCGCATTAAGAAATGACCACCTCCAACGTTTGGTTTATGTTTTATAAGCATTTTTAATTTTATTGCTTAAATCGCATTTTCTCGGCGAGCTGAGCACTTTTTCTGAATTGTGCCGCTCCCGTCACTCTGGTTAGGTTGGCATCGAAAAAAACGCTCTCGGGTGCTTTAGAGTGCCGAGTTTATTACTGCGCATTAAGAAATGACCACCTCCAACGTTTGGTTTATGTTTTATAAGCATTTTTAATTTTATTGCTTAAATCGCATTTTCTCGGCGAGCTGAGCACTTTTTCTGAATTGTGCCGCTCCCGTCACTTGGCATCGAAAAAAACGCTCTCGGGTGCTTTAGAGTGCCGAGTTATTCACTGCGCATGAAGAAATGACCACCTCCAACGTTTGGTTTATGTTTTATAAGCATTTTTAATTTTATTGCTTAAATCGCATTTTCTCGGCGAGCTGAGCGCTTTTTCTGAATTGTGCCGCTCCCGTCACTCTGGTTAGGTTGGCATCGAAAAAAACGCTCTCGGGTGCTTTAGAGTGCCGAGTTATTCACTGCGCATGAAGAAATGACCACCTCCAACGTTTGGTTTATGTTTAATAAGCATTTTTAATTTTATTGCTTAAATCGCATTTTCTCGGCGAGCTGAGCACTTTTTCTGAATTGTGCCGCTCCCGTAACTCTGGTTAGGTTGGCATCGAAAAAAACGCTCTCGGGTGCTTTAGAGTGCCGAGTTTATCACTGCGCATGAAGAAATGACCACTTCCAACGTTTGGTTTATGTTTTATAAGCATTTTTAATTTTATTGCTTAAATCGCATTTTCTCGGCGAGCTGAGCACTTTTTCTGAATTGTGCCGCTCCCGTCACTCTGGTTAGGTTGGCATCGAAAAAAACGCTCTCGGGTGCTCTAGAGTGCCGAGTTTATTACTGCGCATTAAGAAATGACCACCTCCAACGTTTGGTTTATGTTTTATAAGCATTTTTAATTTTATTGCTTAAATCGCATTTTCTCGGCGAGCTGAGCACTTTTTCTGAATTGTGCCGCTCCCGTCACTCTGGTTAGGTTGGCATCGAAAAAAACGCTCTCGGGTGCTTTAGAGTGCCGAGTTTATTACTGCGCATTAAGAAATGACCACCTCCAACGTTTGGTTTATGTTTTATAAGCATTTTTAATTTTATTGCTTAAATCGCATTTTCTCGGCGAGCTGAGCACTTTTTCTGAATTGTGCCGCTCCCATCACTCTGGTTAGGTTGGCATCGAAAAAAACGCTCTCGGGTGCTTTAGAGTGCCGAGTTTATCACTGCGCATGAAGAAATGACCACCTCCAACGTTTGGTTTATGTTTTATAAGCATTTTTAATTGTATTGCTTAAATCGCATTTTCTCGGCGAGCTGAGCACTTTTTCTGAATTGTGCCGCTCCCGTCACTCTGGTTAGGTTGGCATCGAAAAAAACGCTCTCGGGTGCTTTAGAGTGCCGAGTTTATCACTGCGCATGAAGAAATGACCACCTCCAACGTTTGGTTTATGTTTTATAAGCATTTTTAATTTTATTGCTTGAATCGCATTTTCTCGGCGAGCTGAGCACTTTTTCTGAATTGTGCCGCTCCCGTCACTCTGGTTAGGTTGGCATCGAAAAAAACGCTCTCGGGTGCTTTAGAGTGCCGAGTTATTCACTGCGCATGAAGAAATGACCACCTCCAACGTTTGGTTTATGTTTAATAAGCATTTTTAATTTTATTGCTTGAATTGCATTTTCTCGGCGAGCTGAGCACTTTTTCTGAATTGTGCCGCTCCCGTCACTCTGGTTAGGTTGGCATCGAAAAAAACGCTCTCGGGTGCTTTAGAGTGCCGAGTTTATCACTGCGCATGAAGAAATGACCACCTCCAACGTTTGGTTTATGTTTTATAAGCATTTTTAATTTTATTGCTTAAATCGCATTTTCTCGGCGAGCTGAGCGCTTTTTCTGAATTGTGCCGCTCCCGTCACTCTGGTTAGGTTGGCATCGAAAAAAACGCTCTCGGGTGCTTTAGAGTGCCGACTTTATCACTGCGCATGAAGAAATGACCACCTCCAACGTTTGGTTTATGTTTAATAAGCATTTTTAATTTTATTGCTTGAATCGCATTTTCTCGGCGAGCTGAGCACTTTTTCTGAATTGTGCCGCTCCCGTCACTCTGGTTAGGTTGGCATCGAAAAAAACGCTCTCGGGTGCTTTAGAGTGCCGAGTTTATCACTGCGCATGAAGAAATGACCACCTCCAACGTTTGGTTTATGTTTTATAAGCATTTTTAATTTTATTGCTTAATTCGCATTTTCTCGGCGAGCTGAGCGCTTTTTCTGAATTGTGCCGCTCCCGTCACTCTGGTTAGGTTGGCATCGAAAAAAACGCTCTCGGGTGCTTTAGAGTGCCGAGTTATTCACTGCGCATGAAGAAATGACCACCTCCAACGTTTGGTTTATGTTTAATAAGCATTTTTAATTTTATTGCTTAAATCGCATTTTCTCGGCGAGCTGAGCACTTTTTCTGAATTGTGCCGCTCCCGTCACTTGGCATCGAAAAAAACGCTCTCGGGTGCTTTAGAGTGCCGAGTTATTCACTGCGCATGAAGAAATGACCACCTCCAACGTTTGGTTTATGTTTTATAAGCATTTTTAATTTTATTGCTTAAATCGCATTTTCTCGGCGAGCTGAGCGCTTTTTCTGAATTGTGCCGCTCCCGTCACTCTGGTTAGGTTGGCATCGAAAAAAACGCTCTCGGGTGCTTTAGAGTGCCGAGTTTATTACTGCGCATTAAGAAATGACCACCTCCAACGTTTGGTTTATGTTTAATAAGCATTTTTAATTTTATTGCTTAAATCGCATTTTCTCGGCGAGCTGAGCACTTTTTCTGAATTGTGCCGCTCCCGTCACTCTGGTTAGGTTGGCATCGAAAAAAACGCTCTCGGGTGCTTTAGAGTGCCGAGTTTATTACTGCGCATTAAGAAATGACCACCTCCAACGTTTGGTTTATGTTTTATAAGCATTTTTAATTTTATTGCTTAAATCGCATTTTCTCGGCGAGCTGAGCACTTTTTCTGAATTGTGCCGCTCCCGTCACTCTGGTTAGGTTGGCATCGAAAAAAACGCTATCGGGTGCTTTAGAGTGCCGAGTTATTCACTGCGCATGAAGAAATGACCACCTCCAACGTTTGGTTTATGTTTAATAAGCATTTTTAATTTTATTGCTTAAATCGCATTTTCTCGGCGAGCTGAGCACTTTTTCTGAATTGTGCCGCTCCCGTCACTCTGGTTAGGTTGGCATCGAAAAAAACGCTCTCGGGTGCTTTAGAGTGCCGAGTTTATTACTGCGCATTAAGAAATGACCACCTCCAACGTTTGGTTTATGTTTTATAAGCATTTTTAATTTTATTGCTTAAATCGCATTTTCTCGGCGAGCTGAGCACTTTTTCTGAATTGTGCCGCTCCCGTCACTCTGGTTAGGTTGGCATCGAAAAAAACGCTCTCGGGTGCTTTAGAGTGCCGAGTTTATTACTGCGCATTAAGAAATGACCACCTCCAACGTTTGGTTTATGTTTTATAAGCATTTTTAATTTTATTGCTTAATTCGCATTTTCTCGGCGAGCTGAGCGCTTTTTCTGAATTGTGCCGCTCCCGTCACTCTGGTTAGGTTGGCATCGAAAAAAACGCTCTCGGGTGCTTTAGAGTGCCGAGTTATTCACTGCGCATGAAGAAATGACCACCTCCAACGTTTGGTTTATGTTTAATAAGCATTTTTAATTTTATTGTTTAAATCGCATTTTCTCGGCGAGCTGAGCACTTTTTCTGAATTGTGCCGCTCCCGTCACTCTGGTTAGGTTGGCATCGAAAAAAACGCTCTCGGGTGCTTTAGAGTGCCGAGTTTATTACTGCGCATTAAGAAATGACCACCTCCAACGTTTGGTTTATGTTTTATAAGCATTTTTAATTTTATTGCTTAAATCGCATTTTCTCGGCGAGCTGAGCACTTTTTCTGAATTGTGCCGCTCCCGTCACTCTGGTTAGGTTGGCATCGAAAAAAACGCTCTCGGGTGCTTTAGAGTGCCGAGTTTATTACTGCGCATTAAGAAATGACCACCTCCAACGTTTGGTTTATGTTTTATAAGCATTTTTAATTTTATAGCTTAAATCGCATTTTCTCGGCGAGCTGAGCACTTTTTCTGAATTGTGCCGCTCCCGTCACTTGGCATCGAAAAAAACGCTCTCGGGTGCTTTAGAGTGCCGAGTTATTCACTGCGCATGAAGAAATGACCACCTCCAACGTTTGGTTTATGTTTTATAAGCATTTTTAATTTTATTGCTTAAATCGCATTTTCTCGGCGAGCTGAGCGCTTTTTCTGAATTGTGCCGCTCCCGTCACTCTGGTTAGGTTGGCATCGAAAAAAACGCTCTCGGGTGCTTTAGAGTGCTGAGTTTATTACTGCGCATTAAGAAATGACCACCTCCAACGTTTGGTTTATGTTTTATAAGCATTTTTAATTTTATTGCTTAAATCGCATTTTCTCGGCGAGCTGAGCGCTTTTTCTGAATTGTGCCGCTCCCGTCACTCTGGTTAGGTTGGCATCGAAAAAAACGCTCTCGGGTGCTTTAGAGTGCCGAGTTTATTACTGCGCATTAAGAAATGACCACCTCCAACGTTTGGTTTATGTTTTATAAGCATTTTTAATTTTATTGCTTAAATCGCATTTTCTCGGCGAGCTGAGCACTTTTTCTGAATTGTGCCGCTCCCGTCACTCTGGTTAGGTTGGCATCGAAAAAAACGCTCTCGGGTGCTTTAGAGTGCCGAGTTATTCACTGCGCACGAAGAAATGACCACCTCCAACGTTTGGTTTATGTTTTATAAGCATTTTTAATTTTATTGCTTAAATCGCATTTTCTCGGCGAGCTGAGCGCTTTTTCTGAATTGTGCCGCTCCCGTCACTCTGGTTAGGTTGGCATCGAAAAAAACGCTCTCGGGTGCTTTAGAGTGCCGAGTTTATTACTGCGCATTAAGAAATGACCACCTCCAACGTTTGGTTTATGTTTTATAAGCATTTTTAATTTTATTGCTTAAATCGCATTTTCTCGGCGAGCTGAGCACTTTTTCTGAATTGTGCCGCTCCCGTCACTCTGGTTAGGTTGGCATCGAAAAAAACGCTCTCGGGTGCTTTAGAGTGCCGAGTTTATTACTGCGCATTAAGAAATGACCACCTCCAACGTTTGGTTTATGTTTTATAAGCATTTTTAATTTTATTGCTTAAATCGCATTTTCTCGGCGAGCTGAGCACTTTTTCTGAATTGTGCTGCTCCCGTCACTCTGGTTAGGTTGGCATCGAAAAAAACGCTATCGGGTGCTTTAGAGTGCCGAGTTATTCACTGCGCATGAAGAAATGACCACCTCCAACGTTTGGTTTATGTTTAATAAGCATTTTTAATTTTATTGCTTAAATCGCATTTTCTCGGCGAGCTGAGCACTTTTTCTGAATTGTGCCGCTCCCGTCACTCTGGTTAGGTTGGCATCGAAAAAAACGCTCTCGGGTGCTTTAGAGTGCCGAGTTTATCACTGCGCATGAAGAAATGACCACCTCCAACGTTTGGTTTATGTTTTATAAGCATTTTTAATTTTATTGCTTAAATCGCATTTTCTCGGCGAGCTGAGCACTTTTTCTGAATTGTGCCGCTCCCGTCACTCTGGTTAGGTTGGCATCGAAAAAAACGCTCACGGGTGCTTTAGAGTGCCGAGTTTATCACTGCGCATGAAGAAATGACCACCTCCAACGTTTGGTTTATGTTTTATAAGCATTTTTAATTTTATTGCTTAAATCGCATTTTCTCGGCGAGCTGAGCGCTTTTTCTGAATTGTGCCGCTCCCGTCACTCTGGTTAGGTTGGCATCGAAAAAAACGCTCTCGGGTGCTTTAGAGTGCCGAGTTTATTACTGCGCATTAAGAAATGACCACCTCCAACGTTTGGTTTATGTTTTATAAGCATTTTTAATTTTATTGCTTAAATCGCATTTTCTCGGCGAGCTGAGCACTTTTTCTGAATTGTGCCGCTCCCGTCACTCTGGTTAGGTTGGCATCGAAAAAAACGCTCACGGGTGCTTTAGAGTGCCGAGTTTATTACTGCGCATTAAGAAATGACCACCTCCAACGTTTGGTTTATGTTTTATAAGCATTTTTAATTTTATTGCTTAAATCGCATTTTCTCGGCGAGCTGAGCACTTTTTCTGAATTGTGCCGCTCCCGTCACTCTGGTTAGGTTGGCATCGAAAAAAACGCTCTCGGGTGCTTTAGAGTGCCGAGTTATTCACTGCGCATGGAGAAATGACCACCTCCAACGTTTGGTTTATGTTTTATAAGCATTTTTAATTTTATTGCTTAAATCGCATTTTCTCGGCGAGCTGAGCACTTTTTCTGAATTGTGCCGCTCCCGTCACTCTGGTTAGGTTGGCATCGAAAAAAACGCTCTCGGGTGCTTTAGAGTGCCGAGTTTATCACTGCGCATGAAGAAATGACCACCTCCAACGTTTGGTTTATGTTTTATAAGCATTTTTAATTTTATTGCTTAAATCGCATTTTCTCGGCGAGCTGAGCGCTTTTTCTGAATTGTGCCGCTCCCGTCACTCTGGTTAGGTTGGCATCGAAAAAAACGCTCTCGGGTGCTTTAGAGTGCCGAGTTTATCACTGCGCATGAAGAAATGACCACCTCCAACGTTTGGTTTATGTTTTATAAGCATTTTTAATTGTATTGCTTAAATCGCATTTTCTCGGCGAGCTGAGCGCTTTTTCTGAATTGTGCCGCTCCCGTAACTCTGGTTAGGTTGGCATCGAAAAAAACGCTCTCGGGTGCTTTAGAGTGCCGAGTTTATCACTGCGCATGAAGAAATGACCACCTCCAACGTTTGGTTTATGTTTTATAAGCATTTTTAATTTTATTGCTTAAATCGCATTTTCTCGGCGAGCTGAGCACTTTTTCTGAATTGTGCCGCTCCCGTCACTCTGGTTAGGTTGGCATCGAAAAAAACGCTCTCGGGTGCTCTAGAGTGCCGAGTTTATTACTGCGCATTAAGAAATGACCACCTCCAACGTTTGGTTTATGTTTTATAAGCATTTTTAATTTTATTGCTTAAATCGCATTTTCTCGGCGAGCTGAGCACTTTTTCTGAATTGTGCCGCTCCCGTCACTCTGGTTAGGTTGGCATCGAAAAAAACGCTCTCGGGTGCTTTAGAGTGCCGAGTTATTCACTGCGCATGAAGAAATGACCACCTCCAACGTTTGGTTTATGTTTAATAAGCATTTTTAATTTTATTGCTTGAATCGCATTTTCTCGGCGAGCTGAGCACTTTTTCTGAATTGTGCCGCTCCCGTCACTCTGGTTAGGTTGGCATCGAAAAAAACGCTCTCGGGTGCTTTAGAGTGCCGAGTTTATCACTGCGCATGAAGAAATGACCACCTCCAACGTTTGGTTTATGTTTTATAAGCATTTTTAATTTTATTGCTTAAATCGCATTTTCTCGGCGAGCTGAGCACTTTTTCTGAATTGTGCCGCTCCCGTCACTCTGGTTAGGTTGGCATCGAAAAAAACGCTCTCGGGTGCTTTAGAGTGCCGAGTTTATCACTGCGCATGAAGAAATGACCACCTCCAACGTTTGGTTTATGTTTTATAAGCATTTTTAATTTTATTGCTTAAATCGCATTTTCTCGGCGAGCTGAGCGCTTTTTCTGAATTGTGCCGCTCCCGTCACTCTGGTTAGGTTGGCATCGAAAAAAACGCTCTCGGGTGCTTTAGAGTGCCGAGTTTATTACTGCGCATTAAGAAATGACCACCTCCAACGTTTGGTTTATGTTTTATAAGCATTTTTAATTTTATTGCTTAAATCGCATTTTCTCGGCGAGCTGAGCACTTTTTCTGAATTGTGCCGCTCCCGTCTTTCTGGTTAGGTTGGCATCGAAAAAAACGCTCACGGGTGCTTTAGAGTGCCGAGTTTATTACTGCGCATTAAGAAATGACCACCTCCAACGTTTGGTTTATGTTTTATAAGCATTTTTAATTTTATTGCTTAAATCGCATTTTCTCGGCGAGCTGAGCACTTTTTCTGAATTGTGCCGCTCCCGTCACTCTGGTTAGGTTGGCATCGAAAAAAACGCTCTCGGGTGCTTTAGAGTGCCGAGTTATTCACTGCGCATGGAGAAATGACCACCTCCAACGTTTGGTTTATGTTTTATAAGCATTTTTAATTTTATTGCTTAAATCGCATTTTCTCGGCGAGCTGAGCACTTTTTCTGAATTGTGCCGCTCCCGTCACTCTGGTTAGGTTGGCATCGAAAAAAACGCTCTCGGGTGCTTTAGAGTGCCGAGTTTATTACTGCGCATTAAGAAATGACCACCTCCAACGTTTGGTTTATGTTTTCTAAGCATTTTTAATTTTATTGCTTAAATCGCATTTTCTCGGCGAGCTGAGCACTTTTTCTGAATTGTGCCGCTCCCGTCACTCTGGTTAGGTTGGCATCGAAAAAAACGCTCACGGGTGCTTTAGAGTGCCGAGTTTATTACTGCGCATTAAGAAATGACCACCTCCAACGTTTGGTTTATGTTTTATAAGCATTTTTAATTTTATTGCTTGAATCGCATTTTCTCGGCGAGCTGAGCACTTTTTCTGAATTGTGCCGCTCCCGTCACTCTGGTTAGGTTGGCATCGAAAAAAACGCTCTCGGGTGCTCTAGAGTGCCGAGTTTATTACTGCGCATTAAGAAATGACCACCTCCAACGTTTGGTTTATGTTTTATAAGCATTTTTAATTTTATTGCTTAAATCGCATTTTCTCGGCGAGCTGAGCACTTTTTCTGAATTGTGCCGCTCCCGTCACTCTGGTTAGGTTGGCATCGAAAAAAACGCTCTCGGGTGCTTTAGAGTGCCGAGTTTATTACTGCGCATTAGGAAATGACCACCTCCAACGTTTGGTTTATGTTTTATAAGCATTTTTAATTTTATTGCTTAAATCGCATTTTCTCGGCGAGCTGAGCGCTTTTTCTGAATTGTGCCGCTCCCGTCACTCTGGTTAGGTTGGCATCGAAAAAAACGCTCTCGGGTGCTTTAGAGTGCCGAGTTTATTACTGCGCATTAAGAAATGACCACCTCCAACGTTTGGTTTATGTTTTATAAGCATTTTTAATTTTATTGCTTAAATCGCATTTTCTCGGCGAGCTGAGCACTTTTTCTGAATTGTGCCGCTCCCGTCACTCTGGTTAGGTTGGCATCGAAAAAAACGCTCTCGGGTGCTTTAGAGTGCCGAGTTTATTACTGCGCATTGAGAAATGACCACATCCAACGTTTGGTTTATGTTTTATAAGCATTTTTAATTTTATTGCTTAAATCGCATTTTCTCGGCGAGCTGAGCACTTTTTCTGAATTGTGCCGCTCCCGTCACTCTGGTTAGGTTGGCATCGAAAAAAAACGCTCTCGGGTGCTTTAGAGTGCCGAGTTTATTACTGCGCATTAAGAAATGACCACCTCCAACGTTTGGTTTATGTTTTATAAGCATTTTTAATTTTATTGCTTAAATCGCATTTTCTCGGCGAGCTGAGCGCTTTTTCTGAATTGTGCCGCTCCCGTCACTCTGGTTAGGTTGGCATCGAAAAAAACGCTCTCGGGTGCTTTAGAGTGCCGAGTTTATCACTGCGCATGAAGAAATGACCACCTCCAACGTTTGGTTTATGTTTTATAAGCATTTTTAATTTTATTGCTTAAATCGCATTTTCTCGGCGAGCTGAGCGCTTTTTCTGAATTGTGCCGCTCCCGTAACTCTGGTTAGGTTGGCATCGAAAAAAACGCTCTCGGGTGCTTTAGAGTGCCGAGTTTATCACTGCGCATGAAGAAATGACCACTTCCAACGTTTGGTTTATGTTTTATAAGCATTTTTAATTTTATTGCTTAAATCGCATTTTCTCGGCGAGCTGAGCACTTTTTCTGAATTGTGCCGCTCCCGTCACTCTGGTTAGGTTGGCATCGAAAAAAACGCTCTCGGGTGCTCTAGAGTGCCGAGTTTTTTACTGCGCATTAAGAAATGACCACCTCCAACGTTTGGTTTATGTTTTATAAGCATTTTTAATTTTATTGCTTAAATCGCATTTTCTCGGCGAGCTGAGCACTTTTTCTGAATTGTGCCGCTCCCGTCACTCTGGTTAGGTTGGCATCGAAAAAAACGCTCTCGGGTGCTTTAGAGTGCCGAGTTTATTACTGCGCATTAAGAAATGACCACCTCCAACGTTTGGTTTATGTTTTATAAGCATTTTTAATTTTATTGCTTAAATCGCATTTTCTCGGCGAGCTGAGCACTTTTTCTGAATTGTGCCGCTCCCGTCACTCTGGTTAGGTTGGCATCGAAAAAAACGCTCTCGGGTGCTTTAGAGTGCCGAGTTATTCACTGCGCATGAAGAAATGACCACCTCCAACGTTTGGTTTATGTTTTATAAGCATTTTTAATTTTATTGCTTAAATCGCATTTTCTCGGCGAGCTGAGCACTTTTTCTGAATTGTGCCGCTCCCGTCACTCTGGTTAGGTTGGCATCGAAAAAAACGCTCTCGGGTGCTTTAGAGTGCCGAGTTTATCACTGCGCATGAAGAAATGACCACCTCCAACGTTTGGTTTATGTTTTATAAGCATTTTTAATTTTATTGCTTAAATCGCATTTTCTCGGCGAGCTGAGCGCTTTTTCTGAATTGTGCCGCTCCCGTCACTCTGGTTAGGTTGGCATCGAAAAAAACGCTCTCGGGTGCTTTAGAGTGCCGAGTTATTCACTGCGCATGAAGAAATGACCACCTCCAATGTTTGGTTTATGTTTAATAAGCATTTTTAATTTTATTGCTTAAATCGCATTTTCTCGGCGAGCTGAGCGCTTTTTCTGAATTGTGCCGCTCCCGTCACTCTGGTTAGGTTGGCATCGAAAAAAACGCTCTCGGGTGCTTTAGAGTGCCGAGTTATTCACTGCGCATGAAGAAATGACCACCTCCAACGTTTGGTTTATGTTTAATAAGCATTTTTAATTTTATTGCTTAAATCGCATTTTCTCGGCGAGCTGAGCACTTTTTCTGAATTGTGCCGCTCCCGTCACTCTGGTTAGGTTGGCATCGAAAAAAACGCTCTCGGGTGCTTAAGAGTGCCGAGTTTATTACTGCGCATTAAGAAATGACCACCTCCAACGTTTGGTTTATGTTTTATAAGCATTTTTAATTTTATTGCTTAAATCGCATTTTCTCGGCGAGCTGAGCACTTTTTCTGAATTGTGCCGCTCCCGTCACTCTGGTTAGGTTGGCATCGAAAAAAACGCTCTCGGGTGCTTTAGAGTGCCGAGTTTATTACTGCGCATTAAGAAATGACCACCTCCAACGTTTGGTTTATGTTTTATAAGCATTTTTAATTTTATTGCTTAAATCGCATTTTCTCGGCGAGCTGAGCACTTTTTCTGAATTGTGCCGCTCCCGTCACTCTGGTTAGGTTGGCATCGAAAAAAACGCTCTCGGGTGCTTTAGAGTGCCGAGTTATTCACTGCGCATGAAGAAATGACCACCTCCAACGTTTGGTTTATGTTTAATAAGCATTTTTTAATTTATTGCTTGAATCGCATTTTCTCGGCGAGCTGAGCACTTTTTCTGAATTGTGCCGCTCCCGTCACTCTGGTTAGGTTGGCATCGAAAAAAACGCTCTCGGGTGCTTTAGAGTGCCGAGTTTATCACTGCGCATGAAGAAAGGACCACCTCCAACGTTTGGTTTATGTTTTATAAGCATTTTTAATTTTATTGCTTAAATCGCATTTTCTCGGCGAGCTGAGCACTTTTTCTGAATTGTGCCGCTCCCGTCACTCTGGTTAGGTTGGCATCGAAAAAAACGCTCTCGGGTGCTTTAGAGTGCCGAGTTTATCACTGCGCATGAAGAAATGACCACCTCCAACGTTTGGTTTATGTTTTATAAGCATTTTTAATTTTATTGCTTAAATCGCATTTTCTCGGCGAGCTGAGCACTTTTTCTGAATTGTGCCGCTCCCGTCACTCTGGTTAGGTTGGCATCGAAAAAAACGCTCTCGGGTGCTTTAGAGTGCCAAGTTTATTACTGCGCATTAAGAAATGACCACCTCCAACGTTTGGTTTATGTTTTATAAGCATTTTTAATTTTATTGCTTAAATCGCATTTTCTCGGCGAGCTGAGCGCTTTTTCTGAATTGTGCCGCTCCCGTCACTCTGGTTAGGTTGGCATCGAAAAAAACGCTCTCGGGTGCTTTAGAGTGCCGAGTTATTCACTGCGCATGAAGAAATGACCACCTCCAACGTTTGGTTTATGTTTTATAAGCATTTTTAATTTTATTGCTTAAATCGCATTTTCTCGGCGAGCTGAGCGCTTTTTCTGAATTGTGCCGCTCCCGTCACTCTGGTTAGGTTGGCATCGAAAAAAACACTCTCGGGTGCTTTAGAGTTCCGAGTTTATCACTGCGCATGAAGAAATGACCACCTCCAACGTTTGGTTTATGTTTTATAAGCATTTTTAATTTTATTGCTTAAATCGCATTTTCTCGGCGAGCTGAGCGCTTTTTCTGAATTGTGCCGCTCCCGTAACTCTGGTTAGGTTGGCATCGAAAAAAACGCTCTCGGGTGCTTTAGAGTGCCGAGTTTATCACTGCGCATGAAGAAATGACCACTTCCAACGTTTGGTTTATGTTTTATAAGCATTTTTAATTTTATTGCTTAAATCGCATTTTCTCGGCGAGCTGAGCACTTTTTCTGAATTGTGCCGCTCCCGTCACTCTGGTTAGGTTGGCATCGAAAAAAACGCTCTCGGGTGCTCTAGAGTGCCGAGTTTATTACTGCGCATTAAGAAATGACCACCTCCAACGTTTGGTTTATGTTTTATAAGCATTTTTAATTTTATTGCTTAAATCGCATTTTCTCGGCGAGCTGAGCACTTTTTCTGAATTGTGCCGCTCCCGTCACTCTGGTTAGGTTGGCATCGAAAAAAACGCTCTCGGGTGCTTTAGAGTGCCGAGTTTATTACTGCGCATTAAGAAATGACCACCTCCAACGTTTGGTTTATGTTTTATAAGCATTTTTAATTTTATTGCTTAAATCGCATTTTCTCGGCGAGCTGAGCACTTTTTCTGAATTGTGCCGCTCCCGTCACTCTGGTTAGGTTGGCATCGAAAAAAACGCTCTCGGGTGCTTTAGAGTGCCGAGTTATTCACTGCGCATGAAGAAATGACCACCTCCAACGTTTGGTTTATGTTTTATAAGCATTTTTAATTTTATTGCTTAAATCGCATTTTCTCGGCGAGCTGAGCACTTTTTCTGAATTGTGCCGCTCCCGTCACTCTGGTTAGGTTGGCATCGAAAAAAACGCTCTCGGGTGCTTTAGAGTGCCGAGTTTATCACTGCGCATGAAGAAATGACCACCTCCAACGTTTGGTTTATGTTTTATAAGCATTTTTAATTTTATTGCTTAAATCGCATTTTCTCGGCGAGCTGAGCGCTTTTTCTGAATTGTGCCGCTCCCGTCACTCTGGTTAGGTTGGAATCGAAAAAAACGCTCTCGGGTGCTTTAGAGTGCCGAGTTATTCACTGCGCATGAAGAAATGACCACCTCCAATGTTTGGTTTATGTTTAATAAGCATTTTTAATTTTATTGCTTAAATCGCATTTTCTCGGCGAGCTGAGCGCTTTTTCTGAATTGTGCCGCTCCCGTCACTCTGGTTAGGTTGGCATCGAAAAAAACGCTCTCGGGTGCTTTAGAGTGCCGAGTTATTCACTGCGCATGAAGAAATGACCACCTCCAACGTTTGGTTTATGTTTAATAAGCATTTTTAATTTTATTGCTTAAATTGCATTTTCTCGGCGAGCTGAGCACTTTTTCTGAATTGTGCCGCTCCCGTCACTCTGGTTAGGTTGGCATCGAAAAAAACGCTCTCGGGTGCTTAAGAGTGCCGAGTTTATTACTGCGCATTAAGAAATGACCACCTCCAACGTTTGGTTTATGTTTTATAAGCATTTTTAATTTTATTGCTTAAATCGCATTTTCTCGGCGAGCTGAGCACTTTTTCTGAATTGTGCCGCTCCCGTCACTCTGGTTAGGTTGGCATCGAAAAAAACGCTCTCGGGTGCTTTAGAGTGCCGAGTTTATTACTGCGCATTAAGAAATGACCACCTCCAACGTTTGGTTTATGTTTTATAAGCATTTTTAATTTTATTGCTTAAATCGCATTTTCTCGGCGAGCTGAGCACTTTTTCTGAATTGTGCCGCTCCCGTCACTCTGGTTAGGTTGGCATCGAAAAAAACGCTCTCGGGTGCTTTAGAGTGCCGAGTTTATTACTGCGCATTAAGAAATGACCACCTCCAACGTTTGGTTTATGTTTTATAAGCATTTTTAATTTTATTGCTTAAATCGCATTTTCTCGGCGAGCTGAGCACTTTTTCTGAATTGTGCCGCTCCCGTCACTTGGCATCGAAAAAAACGCTCTCGGGTGCTTTAGAGTGCCGAGTTATTCACTGCGCATGAAGAAATGACCACCTCCAACGTTTGGTTTATGTTTTATAAGCATTTTTAATTTTATTGCTTAAATCGCATTTTCTCGGCGAGCTGAGCGCTTTTTCTGAATTGTGCCGCTCCCGTCACTCTGGTTAGGTTGGCATCGAAAAAAACGCTCTCGGGTGCTTTAGAGTGCCGAGTTATTCACTGCGCATGAAGAAATGACCACCTCCAACGTTTGGTTTATGTTTAATAAGCATTTTTAATTTTATTGCTTAAATCGCATTTTCTCGGCGAGCTGAGCACTTTTTCTGAATTGTGCCGCTCCCGTCACTCTGGTTAGGTTGGCATCGAAAAAAACCCTCTCGGGTGCTTTAGAGTGCCGAGTTTATTACTGTGCATTAGGAAATGACCACCTCCAACGTTTGGTTTATGTTTTATAAGCATTTTTAATTTTATTGCTTAAATCGCATTTTCTCGGCGAGCTGAGCGCTTTTTCTGAATTGTGCCGCTCCCGTCACTCTGGTTAGGTTGGCATCGAAAAAAACGCTCTCGGGTGCTTTAGAGTGCCGAGTTATTCACTGCGCATGAAGAAATGACCACCTCCAACGTTTGGTTTATGTTTTATAAGCATTTTTAATTTTATTGCTTAAATCGCATTTTCTCGGCGAGCTGAGCGCTTTTTCTGAATTGTGCCGCTCCCGTCACTCTGGTTAGGTTGGCATCGAAAAAAACGCTCTCGGGTGCTTTAGAGTGCCGAGTTATTCACTGCGCATGAAGAAATGACCACCTCCAACGTTTGGTTTATGTTTAATAAGCATTTTTAATTTTATTGCTTAAATCGCATTTTCTCGGCGAGCTGAGCACTTTTTCTGAATTGTGCCGCTCCCGTCACTCTGGTTAGGTTGGCATCGAAAAAAACCCTCTCGGGTGCTTTAGAGTGCCGAGTTTATTACTGTGCATTAGGAAATGACCACCTCCAACGTTTGGTTTATGTTTTATAAGCATTTTTAATTTTATTGCTTAAATCGCATTTTCTCGGCGAGCTGAGCGCTTTTTCTGAATTGTGCCGCTCCCGTCACTCTGGTTAGGTTGGCATCGAAGAAAACGCTCTCGGGTGCTTTAGAGTGCCGAGTTTATTACTGCGCATTAAGAAATGACCACCTCCAACGTTTGGTTTATGTTTTATAAGCATTTTTAATTTTATTGCTTAAATCGCATTTTCTCGGCGAGCTGAGCACTTTTTCTGAATTGTGCCGCTCCCGTCACTCTGGTTAGGTTGGCATCGAAAAAAACGCTCTCGGGTGCTTTAGAGTGCCGAGTTTATTACTGCGCATTGAGAAATGACCACCTCCAACGTTTGGTTTATGTTTTATAAGCATTTTTTATTTTATTGCTTAAATCGCATTTTCTCGGCGAGCTGAGCACTTTTTCTGAATTGTGCCTCTCCCGTCACTCTGGTTAGGTTGGCATCGAAAAAAACGCTCTCGGGTGCTATAGAGTGCCGAGTTTATTACTGCGCATTAAGAAATGACCACCTCCAACGTTTGGTTTATGTTTTATAAGCATTTTTAATTTTATTGCTTAAATCGCATTTTCTCGGCGAGCTGAGCGCTTTTTCTGAATTGTGCCGCTCCCGTCACTCTGGTTAGGTTGGCATCGAAAAAAACGCTCTCGGGTGCTTTAGAGTGCCGAGTTTATCACTGCGCATGAAGAAATGACCACCTCCAACGTTTGGTTTATGTTTTATAAGCATTTTTAATTTTATTGCTTAAATCGCATTTTCTCGGCGAGCTGAGCGCTTTTTCTGAATTGTGCCGCTCCCGTAACTCTGGTTAGGTTGGCATCGAAAAAAACGCTCTCGGGTGCTTTAGAGTGCCGAGTTTATCACTGCGCATGAAGAAATGACCACTTCCAACGTTTGGTTTATGTTTTATAAGCATTTTTAATTTTATTGCTTAAATCGCATTTTCTCGGCGAGCTGAGCACTTTTTCTGAATTGTGCCGCTCCCGTCACTCTGGTTAGGTTGGCATCGAAAAAAACGCTCTCGGGTGCTCTAGAGTGCCGAGTTATTCACTGCGCATGAAGAAATGACCACACAGCAAAAACTGGAGTGTTGAATCAACTCCCACAGAGTCAATTTTAACACTTTTTGCGGGTTTATATAGCTCCACACTCTACAGAGTTAAATTAACACTTTCAAAATAGTTAATTATTTAACACTGTACCTAGAGTTACTTTTTAACTCCCTAGACTGGGTTGAATTAACACTATATCGAGTTACATTAACACTATATCAGAGTTACTTTTTAACTCCCTAGACTGGGTTGAATTAACACTATATCGAGTTACATTAACACTATATCAGAGTTCCTTTTTAACTCCCTAAACTGTGTTAAATTAACACTATATCGAGTTACATTAACACTATATCAGAGTTCCTTTTTAACTCCCTAAACTGTGTTAAATTAACACTATATCGAGTTACATTAACACTATATCAGAGTTCCTTTTTAACTCTCTAAACTGGGTTAAATTAACACTATCGATTTACATTATATCAAAGCTCCTTTTTAACTTCCTAAATTGGGTTAAATTGACACTACATAGTTAAAAAAAAAACAGTACAATACAACCATTAAAATGACAATTCCAAGAAAAATGCATTTTCAAAAACACAATTTATTTTAACTTTTCCCCCAATGCAGTCAGTTAAAACATGAGGGTATAATGTACAAACCTCCATCTGCTTACCATTTATTTTAAGAACTTTCCCCCAATGCAGTCAGTTAAAACATAATAAACGAGGGTATAATGTACAAACTGTCATCTGCTTTACCATATGAGCTTTGAATATCAAATGGTTTGTGACATTTGAGTTCAGTCATTTTCATGACACACCTCTCTTCAGTTGGTAAAACTTTGAAGGCATGGTGGTGTTCAACAAACATCTCTGTAAATAGCTTTTTTGTCAAAAAATAAACGTCATCTTCAACCAGAAGTACATCATCTATTTGACAAAAGACTGGCATGTCTTCCTCCATGGAACTGCAAACAACAAGTCCACCTTTGTACTCAACACCATCGACTTTAACCCAACTTTAAAAAGAAAAAGAAAAAGAAATACACAGAATGAACGAACAATTGAAGTCCAGTAACATAAAATCAATCGGTCTTTATTAATCACAAGACTATTGAACTGTAATTGCTTATAACAAATTCTATCGAACAAAACTCACTTGGTGCCTCATCAAGTTCACTTCCTGGAGACTCTGCGGCCTGCAGCATTCGGCGCAGCTCAGGTGTTGGGGTGAGCCGCTTGGCCTCTTTGATGACGTTATCTCTGAAGAACGGATCCCATTTCTGGAGCAGCAGGTTGGAAACCTCCTCTTCAAACAGGAGTGTGAAGTCTTGATTCATCTATAAGAAAGCAAATGTACTACTACCACATTCAGCACATTTCAAGGCATTCTAAAAATCCCATTTCATACTTACCAATCCCTTTGTATCCAGGAATCTTGGGAAGATGGAGAAGATATCTTGAGTTTTGTCTGAGTCGTGGATGAGTTTTTGGCGATTCTGAAAGGTCTCTCTCATCTTCAGAAAAATTACGGAACTGTCTGTTGTATGGTTGAGCAAGGAGATGGCTTCCTGGTATGCATCCCCATCAAGCTGCTGGTCAACAACAATGGACCTGCGCACATTTGGGCCTCCTGAAAAAAAGCACACAATTCTTTCAAGAAAAAAAACAAGAAACACCCTAGATGAAGTTGTAAGAAAGAAAGAAAAATGAGGGGTACTTAGAGAAAGAAAGACAGTTGCGTAGAGAGAGAGATAGATAGAGAGAGAGAGAGATAGAGAGAGAGATAGATAGAGATAGATAGAGAGAGAGATAGAGAGAGAGATAGAGAGAGAGATAGAGAGAGAGATAGAGAGAGAGATAGAGAGAGAGATAGAGAGAGAGAGAGAGAGAGAGAGAGATAGAGAGAGAGAGATAGAGAGATAGAGAGAGAGATAGATAGAGAGATAGAGAGAGAGATAGAGAGAGAGATAGAGAGATAGATAGAGAGATAGAGAGATAGAGAGAGAGATAGATAGAGAGAGAGAGAGATAGATAGAGATAGATAGATAGAGATAGATAGAGAGATAGAGAGATAGAGAGATAGAGAGATAGATAGATAGATAGATAGATAGATAGATAGATAGATAGATAGATAGATAGATAGATAGATAGATAGATAGATAGATAGATAGACTGACCTCCTCCTGGGGAAAAGCCAGTGGGGCTACTTGTAGATGCATGTCCTCTTCGAATCTTTCTCTGAATCGTTTTCAGACGCCAAGAAATGTATCCGGTGCTGCTTGCAGCATCATAGAAATGTTCCTAAAATGGAAAAACATTCAAAATTAATGTGATGTCAACCTCATAAGCTACTGTGAAATTTCAGAATCTAAATGTTACTGTAATGTAGACAAAACATGAAAATTATGTAAACAGAGAGTACAATAATAATGACTATACATAGCCTTTCTTGGAGTATGGGTCTTTGAGGGACGGGAACACTGTCACTATCCCAAGAGCGTACTCTTCTCGAACAGCTTTGCTGGGGAGTTGCCTGAGAAAAATCAAATTAGCATTAATACAAGGGCCAAGTAGTTAACTTGTTAATAAAAAAAGGATAGTACAGACAAATAGAACACACATACCCGTGTTTATCAATCATGTGTGCCACTATTATATTGACCAACTTTCTTCTGGTAGCATCTGTTAGAGTTTTTGTTGTGTGATACTCTTGGAGGACCTCTTCACCACCTGAGCTGGTACCAAGGACATCTTCAATCAACTTTGAAAAAGAAGCAAAAAAACAAATGTGATAAACTGCCTTTCTAGAGTTTAAGGATGACAAATGTTGATTTTAAGAAACCTGTGAGTACTTAGCACAACCTTTCTAGCAGATGCTGCAGTAAGTGGGCCCTCAAGTCTTGGTTTCTTCCTAGGAACCTCATCTAGGAGTATAGTTGATGTACTTGCACATGAACTGAAGCTTGAATCAGAATAATCGGATGGAGAGGACAAGGAGCAATCGGAAAATTCTAAAAAAAAAAAAAAAAAAAAAAGAAGGGGGGTGTTTATTTGCAGTATACAAAAAGTCATAGAAGATTTTTGATCTAACCAAGCCAACGGCACACCATAGACTCAACTCATTTAATCAATTGATTCTCAGTCTTGATAGGCAATTCAGAAATATTTTCAGAAATTGTTTTAAAGGCATGAATTAGATTAATCAAAAATACATTTGGTATTCATATTGGATTTATGTCAGTTAAAATGACATTTAAACCATTTAATAAAAGTCAGGCTGAATGTCCCTGTTGTGTAACCACAAAGAATGATATTGAATATTTGATCCACCTTTAAGTGTATTAAATGACTTAATTCTGAAAACATTAAATTGAAATTGTTTACTGTATTTCTGTACTTATAAATTTGCATTAGTGTTTTACACATTGCATTATGTAATTTACCCCTTTACATTTCTCACCGTCATTTGAGAAAACTGATAGAGTCACATTGCCTTGGCTGACAAGGTCACTGAAAATGTCCTCATCAACTTCTGTCCCTGTTGCATCTTTGTACACTAATTTTGCGTCAGGTGGCAGGCAAAATCTCTCGATGACTGGAAAAGACAAGATACATCTGAGTGGACCTTTAAGATAGCACTGATCTTGCCTCATTTCACATTCAATAATTTAATCCACCACTGTAAACAAATTCAGAGATAATCCCCTGCATAAAATACATTCCCTTTTCAGTCCAAATCTTAAAAGAAAGGGGCGTTGTTCTGCCCTTTATATCAAACCAAGCATAAGTAAAACAAAAACAAACCTTTGTCATGGAACTGCACAAAATCAAAACATCCATCAACCTCATCCAACTTCACATACTTCTGCTGTTGGCAATACCGAACCTGGATCAACATTTTTCTGAGACATGCAACAACAAACAAATGTCAGTAAACACTTAACATGCAAGAAATAATTATTTAACACTCACATAAACGTTGTGTATCATGCAAGAAATTGTTTCATTATTAATTTCACTGCATGTCTAAGATTAAACACATTCAGCAGCTGCTGGGAGGCTGTTAAAACATGCCACAGCAGGCCCAGTGGAAACACTCTCATTGATGAACGTGGCAGCGACTAGCTGTAGTGACTGCAGCACATGCTACCGTAATTAACATTTACATTTGAGGCAAAACTGATTTATTAAAACATTCCCCTCTGTTAAAAGCTGGTTTTCAGCGACCAAACAAACACAACACAGCACCAGTAAAGTTGACCCTTTATAGTCTGACTGCCCACTACATTACCTACATTACCCATTAATCAGAGTTATTAACCACACCTGTATGATCAGAGCCTCGGACACTCGTCTCGGTGCAGTGGCACAGGGAGTCTGCCACACAGGCACCCAACTGCAATTGTTTAGGCTAATTATTTCACTCTAGCCGTGGCTCCTACGCAAAGTGCGGGGTTTATTGCATGAATTAACTCCTCACTTCGTGTTGGAGCCAAAGTTCATCCTGTCGGGGCTTATTTCTCCATAACAACCTCTGAACTGTTTATCCCTTACTTATTCTAGAGGGTTATGGTTAGGATTAGGGTTAAAGTTAGATTAATGGACGCAGAAATTAACAAGTGTATGGTCGGAGAAATGGGAAGAGGGAGTATTGGGCAGTCGGACTGATGCCATGCACCCGCCATGAACTTCAAGTTAGCTTGTTAACATGTGCTAACGTTAGCCCCAAACTATATTCGACAGTTAAATATGAAGCCTTGTTTATACAACCTCTCAAGCACGCGTGAGACTTGGTAAAATGCAAAGGATAACATAGGAAACCGTTTTTTTATTAATGTTTATTTTTTAGCAAGTGGTAACGTTAGTGGTGAAGTTAACATTGCATTAAAAAAAAATCCAAACGTTCGCTGTCCAGTGCCAACCACAAAAAATGCTTAGCAAAGTTACATAAATATTCTCAGCAGATGTTTAATTCAATGTTATTGTTCCTACAAGTTTGATTTTGTAGCTTACCTCTCGTGTAAAAGTCCAACTCCGCATCCATTCCTGATTCCAGCAGCGAAATAAACGACGGTTGACCACGCCACGCACAGGAGACTATTGATTGATGCACGGGTTCACCCTGCTGAAAGCCCAGGGGCATAACACATGGGGTTACCTGGACTGAAGCCCAGGGGCCTATCAAGCAAGTTAACTCGGCCGAGATGCACTTTACATCTCTACAGAGTTGATTTGCTTAGGTTGGAATAACTCTGTTAAATAACTCCAACACTGAACACCATTTTAATCAGAATGTGTTAAAATGACACTTTGAGAGTTGAAATCAACTCTGACATGTTTAACCCTGAAATTTCAACACTCCAGTTTTTGCTGTGCACCCCCAACGTTTGGTTTATGTTTAATAAGCATTTTTAATTTTATTGCTTAAATCGCATTTTCTCGGCGAGCTGAGCACTTTTTCTGAATTGTGCCGCTCCCGTCACTCTGGTTAGGTTGGCATCGAAAAAAACGCTCTCGGGTGCTTTAGAGTGCCGAGTTATTCACTGCGCATGAAGAAATGACCACCTCCAACGTTTGGTTTATGTTTAATAAGCATTTTTAATTTTATTGCTTGAATCGCATTTTCTCGGCGAGCTGAGCACTTTTTCTGATTTGTGCCGCTCCCGTCACTCTGGTTAGGTTGGCATCGAAAAAAACGCTCTCGGGTGCTTTAGAGTGCCGAGTTTATCACTGCGCATGAAGAAATGACCACCTCCAACGTTTGGTTTATGTTTTATAAGCATTTTTAATTTTATTGCTTAAATCGCATTTTCTCGGCGAGCTGAGCACTTTTTCTGAATTGTGCCGCTCCCGTCACTCTGGTTAGGTTGGCATCGAAAAAAACGCTCTCGGGTGCTTTAGAGTGCCGAGTTTATCACTGCGCATGAAGAAATGACCACCTCCAACGTTTGGTTTATGTTTTATAAGCATTTTTAATTTTATTGCTTAAATCGCATTTTCTCGGCGAGCTGAGCGCTTTTTCTGAATTGTGCCGCTCCCGTCACTCTGGTTAGGTTGGCATCGAAAAAAACGCTCTCGGGTGCTTTAGAGTGCCGAGTTTATTACTGCGCATTAAGAAATGACCACCTCCAACGTTTGGTTTATGTTTTATAAGCATTTTTAATTTTATTGCTTAAATCGCATTTTCTCGGCGAGCTGAGCACTTTTTCTGAATTGTGCCGCTCCCGTCACTCTGGTTAGGTTGGCATCGAAAAAAACGCTCTCGGGTGCTTTAGAGTGCCGAGTTTATTACTGCGCATTAAGAAATGACCACCTCCAACGTTTGGTTTATGTTTTATAAGCATTTTTAATTTTATTGCTTAAATCGCATTTTCTCGGCGAGCTGAGCACTTTTTCTGAATTGTGCCGCTCCCGTCACTCTGGTTAGGTTGGCATCGAAAAAAACGCTATCGGGTGCTTTAGAGTGCCGAGTTATTCACTGCGCATGAAGAAATGACCACCTCCAACGTTTGGTTTATGTTTAATAAGCATTTTTAATTTTATTGCTTAAATCGCATTTTCTCGGCGAGCTGAGCACTTTTTCTGAATTGTGCCGCTCCCGTCACTCTGGTTAGGTTGGCATCGAAAAAAACGCTCTCGGGTGCTTTAGAGTGCCGAGTTTATTACTGCGCATTAAGAAATGACCACCTCCAACGTTTGGTTTATGTTTTATAAGCATTTTTAATTTTATTGCTTAAATCGCATTTTCTCGGCGAGCTGAGCACTTTTTCTGAATTGTGCCGCTCCCGTCACTCTGGTTAGGTTGGCATCGAAAAAAACGCTCTCGGGTGCTTTAGAGTGCCGAGTTTATTACTGCGCATTAAGAAATGACCACCTCCAACGTTTGGTTTATGTTTTATAAGCATTTTTAATTTTATTGCTTAATTCGCATTTTCTCGGCGAGCTGAGCGCTTTTTCTGAATTGTGCCGCTCCCGTCACTCTGGTTAGGTTGGCATCGAAAAAAACGCTCTCGGGTGCTTTAGAGTGCCGAGTTATTCACTGCGCATGAAGAAATGACCACCTCCAACGTTTGGTTTATGTTTAATAAGCATTTTTAATTTTATTGTTTAAATCGCATTTTCTCGGCGAGCTGAGCACTTTTTCTGAATTGTGCCGCTCCCGTCACTCTGGTTAGGTTGGCATCGAAAAAAACGCTCTCGGGTGCTTTAGAGTGCCGAGTTTATTACTGCGCATTAAGAAATGACCACCTCCAACGTTTGGTTTATGTTTTATAAGCATTTTTAATTTTATTGCTTAAATCGCATTTTCTCGGCGAGCTGAGCACTTTTTCTGAATTGTGCCGCTCCCGTCACTCTGGTTAGGTTGGCATCGAAAAAAACGCTCTCGGGTGCTTTAGAGTGCCGAGTTTATTACTGCGCATTAAGAAATGACCACCTCCAACGTTTGGTTTATGTTTTATAAGCATTTTTAATTTTATAGCTTAAATCGCATTTTCTCGGCGAGCTGAGCACTTTTTCTGAATTGTGCCGCTCCCGTCACTTGGCATCGAAAAAAACGCTCTCGGGTGCTTTAGAGTGCCGAGTTATTCACTGCGCATGAAGAAATGACCACCTCCAACGTTTGGTTTATGTTTTATAAGCATTTTTAATTTTATTGCTTAAATCGCATTTTCTCGGCGAGCTGAGCGCTTTTTCTGAATTGTGCCGCTCCCGTCACTCTGGTTAGGTTGGCATCGAAAAAAACGCTCTCGGGTGCTTTAGAGTGCTGAGTTTATTACTGCGCATTAAGAAATGACCACCTCCAACGTTTGGTTTATGTTTTATAAGCATTTTTAATTTTATTGCTTAAATCGCATTTTCTCGGCGAGCTGAGCGCTTTTTCTGAATTGTGCCGCTCCCGTCACTCTGGTTAGGTTGGCATCGAAAAAAACGCTCTCGGGTGCTTTAGAGTGCCGAGTTTATTACTGCGCATTAAGAAATGACCACCTCCAACGTTTGGTTTATGTTTTATAAGCATTTTTAATTTTATTGCTTAAATCGCATTTTCTCGGCGAGCTGAGCACTTTTTCTGAATTGTGCCGCTCCCGTCACTCTGGTTAGGTTGGCATCGAAAAAAACGCTCTCGGGTGCTTTAGAGTGCCGAGTTATTCACTGCGCACGAAGAAATGACCACCTCCAACGTTTGGTTTATGTTTTATAAGCATTTTTAATTTTATTGCTTAAATCGCATTTTCTCGGCGAGCTGAGCGCTTTTTCTGAATTGTGCCGCTCCCGTCACTCTGGTTAGGTTGGCATCGAAAAAAACGCTCTCGGGTGCTTTAGAGTGCCGAGTTTATCACTGCGCATGAAGAAATGACCACCTCCAACGTTTGGTTTATGTTTTATAAGCATTTTTAATTTTATTGCTTAAATCGCATTTTCTCGGCGAGCTGAGCACTTTTTCTGAATTGTGCCGCTCCCGTCACTCTGGTTAGGTTGGCATCGAAAAAAACGCTCACGGGTGCTTTAGAGTGCCGAGTTTATCACTGCGCATGAAGAAATGACCACCTCCAACGTTTGGTTTATGTTTTATAAGCATTTTTAATTTTATTGCTTAAATCGCATTTTCTCGGCGAGCTGAGCGCTTTTTCTGAATTGTGCCGCTCCCGTCACTCTGGTTAGGTTGGCATCGAAAAAAACGCTCTCGGGTGCTTTAGAGTGCCGAGTTTATTACTGCGCATTAAGAAATGACCACCTCCAACGTTTGGTTTATGTTTTATAAGCATTTTTAATTTTATTGCTTAAATCGCATTTTCTCGGCGAGCTGAGCACTTTTTCTGAATTGTGCCGCTCCCGTCACTCTGGTTAGGTTGGCATCGAAAAAAACGCTCACGGGTGCTTTAGAGTGCCGAGTTTATTACTGCGCATTAAGAAATGACCACCTCCAACGTTTGGTTTATGTTTTATAAGCATTTTTAATTTTATTGCTTAAATCGCATTTTCTCGGCGAGCTGAGCACTTTTTCTGAATTGTGCCGCTCCCGTCACTCTGGTTAGGTTGGCATCGAAAAAAACGCTCTCGGGTGCTTTAGAGTGCCGAGTTATTCACTGCGCATGGAGAAATGACCACCTCCAACGTTTGGTTTATGTTTTATAAGCATTTTTAATTTTATTGCTTAAATCGCATTTTCTCGGCGAGCTGAGCACTTTTTCTGAATTGTGCCGCTCCCGTCACTCTGGTTAGGTTGGCATCGAAAAAAACGCTCTCGGGTGCTTTAGAGTGCCGAGTTTATCACTGCGCATGAAGAAATGACCACCTCCAACGTTTGGTTTATGTTTTATAAGCATTTTTAATTTTATTGCTTAAATCGCATTTTCTCGGCGAGCTGAGCGCTTTTTCTGAATTGTGCCGCTCCCGTCACTCTGGTTAGGTTGGCATCGAAAAAAACGCTCTCGGGTGCTTTAGAGTGCCGAGTTTATCACTGCGCATGAAGAAATGACCACCTCCAACGTTTGGTTTATGTTTTATAAGCATTTTTAATTGTATTGCTTAAATCGCATTTTCTCGGCGAGCTGAGCGCTTTTTCTGAATTGTGCCGCTCCCGTAACTCTGGTTAGGTTGGCATCGAAAAAAACGCTCTCGGGTGCTTTAGAGTGCCGAGTTTATCACTGCGCATGAAGAAATGACCACCTCCAACGTTTGGTTTATGTTTTATAAGCATTTTTAATTTTATTGCTTAAATCGCATTTTCTCGGCGAGCTGAGCACTTTTTCTGAATTGTGCCGCTCCCGTCACTCTGGTTAGGTTGGCATCGAAAAAAACGCTCTCGGGTGCTCTAGAGTGCCGAGTTTATTACTGCGCATTAAGAAATGACCACCTCCAACGTTTGGTTTATGTTTTATAAGCATTTTTAATTTTATTGCTTAAATCGCATTTTCTCGGCGAGCTGAGCACTTTTTCTGAATTGTGCCGCTCCCGTCACTCTGGTTAGGTTGGCATCGAAAAAAACGCTCTCGGGTGCTTTAGAGTGCCGAGTTTATTACTGCGCATTGAGAAATGACCACCTCCAACGTTTGGTTTATGTTTTATAAGCATTTTTAATTTTATTGCTTAAATCGCATTTTCTCGGCGAGCTGAGCACTTTTTCTGAATTGTGCCTCTCCCGTCACTCTGGTTAGGTTGGCATCGAAAAAAACGCTCTCGGGTGCTATAGAGTGCCGAGTTTATTACTGCGCATTAAGAAATGACCACCTCCAACGTTTGGTTTATGTCTTATAAGCATTTTTAATTTTATTGCTTAAATCGCATTTTCTCGGCGAGCTGAGCGCTTTTTCTGAATTGTGCCGCTCCCGTCACTCTGGTTAGGTTGGCATCGAAAAAAACGCTCTCGGGTGCTTTAGAGTGCCGAGTTTATCACTGCGCATGAAGAAATGACCACCTCCAACGTTTGGTTTATGTTTTATAAGCATTTTTAATTTTATTGCTTAAATCGCATTTTCTCGGCGATTGAGCGCTTTTTCTGAATTGTGCCGCTCCCGTAACTCTGGTTAGGTTGGCATCGAAAAAAACGCTCTCGGGTGCTTTAGAGTGCCGAGTTTATCACTGCGCATGAAGAAATGACCACTTCCAACGTTTGGTTTATGTTTTATAAGCATTTTTAATTTTATTGCTTAAATCGCATTTTCTCGGCGAGCTGAGCACTTTTTCTGAATTGTGCCGCTCCCGTCACTCTGGTTAGGTTGGCATCGAAAAAAACGCTCTCGGGTGCTCTAGAGTGCCGAGTTTATTACTGCGCATTAAGAAATGACCACCTCCAACGTTTGGTTTATGTTTTATAAGCATTTTTAATTTTATTGCTTAAATCGCATTTTCTCGGCGAGCTGAGCACTTTTTCTGAATTGTGCCGCTCCCGTCACTCTGGTTAGGTTGGCATCGAAAAAAACGCTCTCGGGTGCTTTAGAGTGCCGAGTTTATTACTGCGCATTAAGAAATGACCACCTCCAACGTTTGGTTTATGTTTTATAAGCATTTTTAATTTTATTGCTTAAATCGCATTTTCTCGGCGAGCTGAGCACTTTTTCTGAATTGTGCCGCTCCCATCACTCTGGTTAGGTTGGCATCGAAAAAAACGCTCTCGGGTGCTTTAGAGTGCCGAGTTTATCACTGCGCATGAAGAAATGACCACCTCCAACGTTTGGTTTATGTTTTATAAGCATTTTTAATTGTATTGCTTAAATCGCATTTTCTCGGCGAGCTGAGCACTTTTTCTGAATTGTGCCGCTCCCGTCACTCTGGTTAGGTTGGCATCGAAAAAAACGCTCTCGGGTGCTTTAGAGTGCCGAGTTTATCACTGCGCATGAAGAAATGACCACCTCCAACGTTTGGTTTATGTTTTATAAGCATTTTTAATTTTATTGCTTGAATCGCATTTTCTCGGCGAGCTGAGCACTTTTTCTGAATTGTGCCGCTCCCGTCACTCTGGTTAGGTTGGCATCGAAAAAAACGCTCTCGGGTGCTTTAGAGTGCCGAGTTATTCACTGCGCATGAAGAAATGACCACCTCCAACGTTTGGTTTATGTTTAATAAGCATTTTTAATTTTATTGCTTGAATCGCATTTTCTCGGCGAGCTGAGCACTTTTTCTGAATTGTGCCGCTCCCGTCACTCTGGTTAGGTTGGCATCGAAAAAAACGCTCTCGGGTGCTTTAGAGTGCCGAGTTTATCACTGCGCATGAAGAAATGACCACCTCCAACGTTTGGTTTATGTTTTATAAGCATTTTTAATTTTATTGCTTAAATCGCATTTTCTCGGCGAGCTGAGCGCTTTTTCTGAATTGTGCCGCTCCCGTCACTCTGGTTAGGTTGGCATCGAAAAAAACGCTCTCGGGTGCTTTAGAGTGCCGACTTTATCACTGCGCATGAAGAAATGACCACCTCCAACGTTTGGTTTATGTTTTATAAGCATTTTTAATTTTATTGCTTAAATCGCATTTTCTCGGCGAGCTGAGCACTTTTTCTGAATTGTGCCGCTCCCGTCACTCTGGTTAGGTTGGCATCGAAAAAAACGCTCACGGGTGCTTTAGAGTGCCGAGTTTATTACTGCGCATTAAGAAATGACCACCTCCAACGTTTGGTTTATGTTTTATAAGCATTTTTAATTTTATTGCTTAAATCGCATTTTCTCGGCGAGCTGAGCACTTTTTCTGAATTGTGCCGCTCCCGTCACTCTGGTTAGGTTGGCATCGAAAAAAACGCTCTCGGGTGCTTTAGAGTGCCGAGTTATTCACTGCGCATGAAGAAATGACCACCTCCAACGTTTGGTTTATGTTTTATAAGCATTTTTAATTTTATTGCTTAAATCGCATTTTCTCGGCGAGCTGAGCACTTTTTCTGAATTGTGCCGCTCCCGTCACTCTGGTTAGGTTGGCATCGAAAAAAACGCTCTCGGGTGCTTTAGAGTGCCGAGTTTATCACTGCGCATGAAGAAATGACCACCTCCAACGTTTGGTTTATGTTTTATAAGCATTTTTAATTTTATTGCTTAAATCGCATTTTCTCGGCGAGCTGAGCGCTTTTTCTGAATTGTGCCGCTCCCGTCACTCTGGTTAGGTTGGCATCGAAAAAAACGCTCTCGGGTGCTTTAGAGTGCCGAGTTATTCACTGCGCATGAAGAAATGACCACCTCCAATGTTTGGTTTATGTTTAATAAGCATTTTTAATTTTATTGCTTAAATCGCATTTTCTCGGCGAGCTGAGCGCTTTTTCTGAATTGTGCCGCTCCCGTCACTCTGGTTAGGTTGGCATCGAAAAAAACGCTCTCGGGTGCTTTAGAGTGCCGAGTTATTCACTGCGCATGAAGAAATGACCACCCCCAACGTTTGGTTTATGTTTAATAAGCATTTTTAATTTTATTGCTTAAATCGCATTTTCTCGGCGAGCTGAGCACTTTTTCTGAATTGTGCCGCTCCCGTCACTCTGGTTAGGTTGGCATCGAAAAAAACGCTCTCGGGTGCTTTAGAGTGCCGAGTTTATTACTGCGCATTAAGGGTTAGGGTTAGGGTTAGGGTTAGGGTTAGGGTTAGGGTTAGGGTTAGGGTTAGGGTTAGGGTTAGGTCTTTTGAGTTTGTCTCGTTACACCTTCCCCTTAGGGTCCGCCGACCCCGTCGGTTTAAATAGAAGGCAACGGATGGCACGGGCCAGCGCATGTCTCCGCAGTAAACCCCGCCGTACCAGGCCCCATAAAATCCGGATGGTGTACGAAGGACGGCGAAGTGAGAGTGCACCTCAGCCAGAACCTCCCCCGAGTAGCTGAGGCGCTACCCAGGTCTTCGGCCAGCAAGATGGGAAAAAAAGCTTGTGAAAAATGAGATAAAACAGTGGGAGAACCACCTCGGATTACATTATGTCCATTCCCTGTGCCTTAATCTTGATTTAATATTTTGTTCCTATATTCAATTAACCGTTATCCTCAGAAATTAAGGTTAGGGTTAGGGTCAGGGGTCAAGCTTCCCCTTAGGGTCCTTTTCTCTCATTATGCCTATACCCTTTGCCTTAATCTCGTTGTAATATTATGTCTCTATATTCAATTAACTGTTAACCTCAGAGAACCAGGTTAAGGTTAGGGTCAGGGCTAGGGGTCAAGGTTAAGGTTAGGGTTAAGTTTAGGGTCAGGGGTCAGGGCTAGGTTAGGGTAAGGGCTAGGGGTCAAGGTTAAGGTTAGGGTTAAGTTTAGGGTCAGGGGTCAGGGCTAGGTTAGGGTTAGGGTTAGTTGGTAGTCATTGTAGTTGGTAGGTTGGGTTAGGGTTAGGGTTAGGGTTAGGGTTAGGGTTAGGGTTAGGGTTAGGGTTAGGGTTAGGGTTAGGGTTAGGGTTAGGGTTAGGGTTAGGGTTAGGGTTAGGGTTAGGTCTTTTGAGTTTGTCTCGTTACACCTTCCCCTTAGGGTCCGCCGACCCCGTCGGTTTAAATAGAAGGCAACGGATGGCACGGGCCAGCGCATGTCTCCGCAGTAAACCCCGCCGTACCAGGCCCCATAAAATCCGGATGGTGTACGAAGGACGGCGAAGTGAGAGTGCACCTCAGCCAGAACCTCCCCCGAGTAGCTGAGGCGCTACCCAGGTCTTCGGCCAGCAAGATGGGAAATTAGTGGAAAGCGGGAGAAAAAAACATCAAGCTAAAGTCCTACCCTTGGATTATATTATGCCTATTCACTTTGAATTATTTTTTAATTGTTTTTGACTTAATATCCTGTTTTTATAGTCCATCAGCTGGTCGCTCTAGAAAGTCATGAAGTCATCATTGTTGTAGGTAATTTGAACGTCAAAATTTTGTAGACACCTCATCAGTAGTGGACCTTGGGGTCACAGAGTGTTTCGGCCATTATCACAAGACACCCTCGCCCAAGGGAGGCCCCGCCGGGGTCGATCAAGCCCCGGAGTGTGTCTACCTCGTCAATTCAAATGTCATTCAGCTGTCCAGTCAACTGTCTAGCTTTAACGCTGACAGAGTAGAACAATTGGTCAATCTGTTAGATATATTGAGAATGTAGCTATTAGTTTTATAACTTTTGGTTTATTTCGTGTGCATTTTGTCTACATTATTTAATTTTTGGGCATATATTGCATAGCATTTGAGACTGTCAAGTACTCACCTGTCTTTGCTAATGGAACAAATAAAAACTGGTTGCAACTTACCTTGTGTCGAATTCCTTCCCATTCTCTCTTTCTTCTCTTTTTACTTGCGCCACTCTCTGGCGTCCCGGAGCCACTACTGATCGCCCACTCCCATGAGCCTCAGCCAAGTGTCATGGCAGGCTCCCGTCAAACCATCACCCCTCCGTATTGTAGCTAATCTGAGCATTAGCCAACCGGAAGTACCCATAAGCCCCCGCGGCGCGTCATAGGTTGCCTGTAAACCATACCGTTACTAAAACCGCCCCACCAAATGATGATACTCGAATAAAATTCGATTTGTATAGTTTAATCTTGCTAACCCGGTCATTCCTGTCCGTCAACTTCTCTCCAACAATAACCGTGCTGTATATTGATTGAAACGAGATAGGCATTAACATAAAGTAGCTAAACCACGGCAGCAAACCGGAAGTACGTAAGATTCCGCCCAGTGTCATGGCAACCATCTGTCAACCATCGCATTTATCTTAATATCCTCCCCCACCAAGTGATCAGAATCCCACAAAGTGTCCATAAACACCTTAGTAATCTTTATTAGTGTTTTCCCCATTTATTTATCTCCACATTTAAAGGACAAAATTCACAAAACAGGAATTCTGTCTAAAAAAAGCCTTGTTTGTGCGACCGCTGACAAATGTGTCAATGGCGCCCCCTTGTGCAGTCCCGTCATTATTGTTTTGACCAAAAAAAACTTTTTGATTAAAATCAGGCTTAGAACAAGGTTAAGCTCTGGTCTTGGAATTTGGTTCAATTTAGGATTTAGTTTTAAAATTGGTTAAGTTTAGGTTTTGGATAAGGGTTACGAGTTAGTTTAGGAGTTTGGTTAAGTGTCCGGATTTTGATGAGGTTAAATTTAGAAACTTAATTTTGGTTAAGCTTAGAATCTAGAATTAGTTAAGTTTAGGATTTCCAATGTTCGGCTTAGAACAAGGCTAAGATCTGGTCTTGGAATTTGGTTCAATTTAGGATTTAGGTTTGGAATTGGTTAAGTTTAGGATTTGGATAAGGGTTACGAGTTAGTTTAGGAGTTTGGTTAAGTGTCAGGATTTTGATGTTAAGGAAAAGGAAAGTCCACGGGTAGGCAATGTGACTGCATCTCGACCAAAACCCCAGGTTTTCTGACCCGACCCGTGGAGAGGGTGAAAAGTTCCCCTGATAGGTAATGGGAAATGGGACTGCATCTCGACCAAAACCCCAGGTCTTCTGACTCGACCCGTGGAGAGGGTGAAGAGTTCCACGGATAGGCAATGGGAGATGGGACTGCATCTCGACCAAAACCCCAGGTTGCCTGACCCGACACGTGGCGAGGGTGAAAAACGATGTTGATCAGGAAAAGGGAAAATTAGAACAGTATGCGACCCGATAATTTGGCTTAAGGTCCTACCGGGATGTCCGAAGGGCACTGGCTGGTTAGGTCTTTTGAGTTTGTCTCGTTACACCTTCCCCTTAGGGTCCGCCGACCCCGTCGGTTTAAATAGAAGGCAACGGATGGCACGGGCCAGCGCATGTCTCCGCAGTAAACCCCGCCGTACCAGGCCCCATAAAATCCGGATGGTGTACGAAGGACGGCGAAGTGAGAGTGCACCTCAGCCAGAACCTCCCCCGAGTAGCTGAGGCGCTACCCAGGTCTTCGGCCAGCAAGATGGGAAATTAGTGGAAAGCGGGAGAAAAAAACATCAAGCTAAAGTCCTACCCTTGGATTATATTATGCCTATTCACTTTGAATTATTTTTTAATTGTTTTTGACTTAATATCCTGTTTTTATAGTCCATCAGCTGGTTGCTCTAGAAAGTCATGAAGTCATCATTGTTGTAGGGTTAGGGTTAGGGTTAGGGTTAGGGTTAGGGTTAGGGTTAGGGTTAGGGTTAGGGTTAGGGTTAGGGTTAGGGGTTAGGGTTAGGGTTAGGGTTAGGGTTAGGGTTAGGGTTAGGGTTAGGGTTAGGGTTAGGGTTAGGGTTAGGGTTAGGGTTAGGGTTAGGGTTAGGTTCATGAGGTTATCTCGCTACACATTCCCCAAAGGATCCGCCGATCCAGTTGGTTAGATAGAAGGCAGCGGAGGGCACAGGCCGACGCATGTCTCCGTCAGTAAACCTCACCGTATCAAGGTCGCATTAATGTTGGAGTGGGTACGAAGGCCGGCGAAGTGAAAGTGCACCTCAACCAGAACCTCCCCCGAGTAGCTGAGGCGCTACCCAGGTCTTCGGCCTGCAAGATGGGAAAAACAGTGAAAAGCGACAGAAAAGTACAGACCTACAAGACTACCCTTGCCTTAAATACCAGACCACCCTTGTCTTAAATTGTGTCTAATTCAAAATTGTGGTTGAACTAATAAAAAAATGTTTTACATCTATTTTTTTTAAAAAAATCAACTGTTTTGTTTAGAAAGGGTCCCATTAAGTCATCATTGTTGTGGGTAATTTGAACGTCAAAATTTTGTAGACACCTCATCAGTAGTGGACCTTGGGGTCACAGAGTGTTTCGGCCATTACCACAAGACACCCTCGCCCAAGGGAGGCCCCGCCGGGGTGGATCAAGCCCCGAAGTGTGTCTACCTCGTCAATTGAAATTTCAGTTATCTGTCCAGTCAACTGTCTAGCTTTAACGCCGACAGAGTAGATCAATTGGTCCGTCTGTTGGATATATTGAAAGTTTAGCTATTAGTTTTATAACTTTTGGTTTATTTTTGTTTCCGTTTGTTTTTATCATTTAATTTTTAGGCATTTATTGCATAGTTGGGATTGCTAACCTTTCTTTGATAATGGAACAAATACAAAATGGATGCATATTACCTTGTGGGGGGGATCCCTTGCCAGCGCCACTCTCTCAAGTCACGGAGCCACTACCAATCGCCCACTCCCATGAGCCTCAGCTAAGTATCATGGCGGCTCTCGTCAAACCATCACATGTCAAAAAATTGATAAGAGCCGAATAAAGTCCGATTGAAAACATTAGTATTGTTGAAATGTATTTGTCGGGCTCCTTTATCCATCATTTTAATCCATAACGATGATAAATTTCCCAATTTTAAATCGCATTACGCGGACCGTCACTGAAATAAGTAAGAGCGAACCAAAACTACCAATGAGCCCCTGCTAGCTAGCCTATTATTTTATCGTTTACCACGTTGTTAAAATTCCAACTCGCAGAGCGCCCAGCTCATTCCCCTTCAACCCCACGCCACCGTCCAAGCGCGCCGCCTGCTCACTTTAAACCGTGAATTAAATCTCGAACGTCAATTACAACGTATTTCCGGAATGAACTCTTGTTAGCCGTGCAGCCGTTAACATAGCATTAGCAAAAAGGAAGTACCCACAAGCCCAGTGCTGTGTCATGGCAATTCCGGCAAACACTAACACTCTCAAAGTTACCCAAATAAACCGCTAAGACTCGAGTAAACTTCGATTCAATGCCTTGGTACTTCCCAAATGTGTCGCCCGGCTTCATTTATTCGTGAATTTGATCCCTAACTTTCAAAGTTTTGCATATATGGAATGGAATCCTTTTACCCGTATTGTAGCTAATCGGAGCATTAGCCAACCGGAAGTACCCATAAGCCCCCGCGGCGCGTCATAGAGGCTCCCTGTAAACACTAACATTAATAAAATCGCCCCACAAAATGATGATAATCGAATAAAAATCGATTTGAATAGTTTAATCGTGCTAACCCGGTCAATTCTGTCCGTCAACTCCTCCCCAACAACAATAACACTGCAATAGCTAGAAAATAAAGAGAGAGAGAGAGAGAGCAAGAGCAAGAAGAAAAGAGAGCACAAGATGAAGAAAGAGAGCACACGAGAGAGAGCAAGAGGGCCAAAAAGGGTGAGAGGGAGAAGGAGAGCGCAAGAGGGAGAAAGAGAGCCCATGAGGGAGAAAGAAAGCGCCAGAGAGAGAGAGAGAAAGAGAGAGAGAGAGAGAGCAAGAGGGCCAAAGAGAGGGAGAAAGAGAACGCAAGAGGGAGAACGAGAGTGCAAGAGTGTGAGAGAGCGAGAGAGAGAGAGAGAGAGAGAGAGAGAGAGGGTTACGGTTAGGGTTAGGATAAGGTTTAGGGTTAGTTAGAGAGAGTGAGCGAGAGAGAGAGAGAGAGGGTTAGGGTTAGGATCAAGGTTACGGTTAGGGTTAGAGAGAGAGAGACACACCGAAAAGAAAGAGAGAGAGCAAGAGGGCCAAAGAGAGCAAGAAGGAGAAAGAGAGCGCCAGAGGGAGAAAGAGTGTGTGTGAGAGAGAGAGAGAGAGAGAGAGAGAGAGAGAGAGAGAGAGAGCGCGCGAGCGAGAGAAAGAGAGAGAGAGAGAGAGCGCGGGAGAGCGAGCGAGGGAGAGAGACCACGGATAGGTAATGGGAAATGGGACTGCATCTCAACCAAAACCCCGAGTTTTCTGACCCGACACATGGTCTTATACCTCTCCCCCCCTAGGACAGAAAAGGGGAGGAGAGATGAGGGTGAGAGAGAACAAAATAGGAAAAGTATGCGACCCGATAATTTGGCTTAAGGTAATACTGGGATGTCCGATAGGCTCGGGCGGGTTAGGTTCATGAGGTTATCTCGCTACACATTCCCCAAAGGATCCGCCGATCCAGTTGGTTAGATAGAAGGCAGCGGAGGGCACAGGCCGACGCATGTCTCCGTCAGTAAACCTCACCGTATCAAGGTCGCATTAATGTTGGAGTGGGTACGAAGGCCGGCGAAGTGAAAGTGCACCTCAACCAGAACCTCCCCCGAGTAGCTGAGGCGCTACCCAGGTCTTCGGCCTGCAAGATGGGAAAAACAGTGAAAAGCGACAGAAAAGTACAGACCTACAAGACTACCCTTGCCTTAAATACCAGACCACCCTTGTCTTAAATTGTGTCTAATTCAAAATTGTGGTTGAACTAATAAAAAAATGTTTTACATCTATTTTTTTTAAAAAAATCAACTGTTTTGTTTAGAAAGGGTCCCATTAAGTCATCATTGTTGTGGGTAATTTGAACGTCAAAATTTTGTAGACACCTCATCAGTAGTGGACCTTGGGGTCACAGAGTGTTTCGGCCATTACCACAAGACACCCTCGCCCAAGGGAGGCCCCGCCGGGGTGGATCAAGCCCCGAAGTGTGTCTACCTCGTCAATTGAAATTTCAGTTATCTGTCCAGTCAACTGTCTAGCTTTAACGCCGACAGAGTAGATCAATTGGTCCGTCTGTTGGATATATTGAAAGTTTAGCTATTAGTTTTATAACTTTTGGTTTATTTTTGTTTCCGTTTGTTTTTATCATTTAATTTTTAGGCATTTATTGCATAGTTGGGATTGCTAACCTTTCTTTGATAATGGAACAAATACAAAATGGATGCATATTACCTTGTGGGGGGGATCCCTTGCCAGCGCCACTCTCTCAAGTCACGGAGCCACTACCAATCGCCCACTCCCATGAGCCTCAGCTAAGTATCATGGCGGCTCTCGTCAAACCATCACATGTCAAAAAATTGATAAGAGCCGAATAAAGTCCGATTGAAAACATTAGTATTGTTGAAATGTATTTGTCGGGCTCCTTTATCCATCATTTTAATCCATAACGATGATAAATTTCCCAATTTTAAATCGCATTACGCGGACCGTCACTGAAATAAGTAAGAGCGAACCAAAACTACCAATGAGCCCCTGCTAGCTAGCCTATTATTTTATCGTTTACCACGTTGTTAAAATTCCAACTCGCAGAGCGCCCAGCTCATTCCCCTTCAACCCCACGCCACCGTCCAAGCGCGCCGCCTGCTCACTTTAAACCGTGAATTAAATCTCGAACGTCAATTACAACGTATTTCCGGAATGAACTCTTGTTAGCCGTGCAGCCGTTAACATAGCATTAGCAAAAAGGAAGTACCCACAAGCCCAGTGCTGTGTCATGGCAATTCCGGCAAACACTAACACTCTCAAAGTTACCCAAATAAACCGCTAAGACTCGAGTAAACTTCGATTCAATGCCTTGGTACTTCCCAAATGTGTCGCCCGGCTTCATTTATTCGTGAATTTGATCCCTAACTTTCAAAGTTTTGCATATATGGAATGGAATCCTTTTACCCGTATTGTAGCTAATCGGAGCATTAGCCAACCGGAAGTACCCATAAGCCCCCGCGGCGCGTCATAGAGGCTCCCTGTAAACACTAACATTAATAAAATCGCCCCACAAAATGATGATAATCGAATAAAAATCGATTTGAATAGTTTAATCGTGCTAACCCGGTCAATTCTGTCCGTCAACTCCTCCCCAACAACAATAACACTGCAATAGCTAGAAAATAAAGAGAGAGAGAGAGAGAGCAAGAGCAAGAAGAAAAGAGAGCACAAGATGAAGAAAGAGAGCACACGAGAGAGAGCAAGAGGGCCAAAAAGGGTGAGAGGGAGAAGGAGAGCGCAAGAGGGAGAAAGAGAGCCCATGAGGGAGAAAGAAAGCGCCAGAGAGAGAGAGAGAAAGAGAGAGAGAGAGAGAGCAAGAGGGCCAAAGAGAGGGAGAAAGAGAACGCAAGAGGGAGAACGAGAGTGCAAGAGTGTGAGAGAGCGAGAGAGAGAGAGAGAGAGAGAGAGAGAGAGGGTTACGGTTAGGGTTAGGATAAGGTTTAGGGTTAGTTAGAGAGAGTGAGCGAGAGAGAGAGAGAGAGAGAGGGTTAGGGTTAGGATCAAGGTTACGGTTAGGGTTAGAGAGAGAGAGACACACCGAAAAGAAAGAGAGAGAGCAAGAGGGCCAAAGAGAGCAAGAAGGAGAAAGAGAGCGCCAGAGGGAGAAAGAGTGTGTGTGAGAGAGAGAGAGAGAGAGAGAGAGAGAGAGAGAGAGAGAGAGAGCGCGCGAGCGAGAGAAAGAGAGAGAGAGAGAGAGCGCGGGAGAGCGAGCGAGGGAGAGAGACCACGGATAGGTAATGGGAAATGGGACTGCATCTCAACCAAAACCCCGAGTTTTCTGACCCGACACATGGTCTTATACCTCTCCCCCCCTAGGACAGAAAAGGGGAGGAGAGATGAGGGTGAGAGAGAACAAAATAGGAAAAGTATGCGACCCGATAATTTGGCTTAAGGTAATACTGGGATGTCCGATAGGCTCGGGCGGGTTAGGTTCATGAGGTTATCTCGCTACACATTCCCCAAAGGATCCGCCGATCCAGTTGGTTAGATAGAAGGCAGCGGAGGGCACAGGCCGACGCATGTCTCCGTCAGTAAACCTCACCGTATCAAGGTCGCATTAATGTTGGAGTGGGTACGAAGGCCGGCGAAGTGAAAGTGCACCTCAACCAGAACCTCCCCCGAGTAGCTGAGGCGCTACCCAGGTCTTCGGCCTGCAAGATGGGAAAAACAGTGAAAAGCGACAGAAAAGTACAGACCTACAAGACTACCCTTGCCTTAAATACCAGACCACCCTTGTCTTAAATTGTGTCTAATTCAAAATTGTGGTTGAACTAATAAAAAAATGTTTTACATCTATTTTTTTTAAAAAAATCAACTGTTTTGTTTAGAAAGGGTCCCATTAAGTCATCATTGTTGTGGGTAATTTGAACGTCAAAATTTTGTAGACACCTCATCAGTAGTGGACCTTGGGGTCACAGAGTGTTTCGGCCATTACCACAAGACACCCTCGCCCAAGGGAGGCCCCGCCGGGGTGGATCAAGCCCCGAAGTGTGTCTACCTCGTCAATTGAAATTTCAGTTATCTGTCCAGTCAACTGTCTAGCTTTAACGCCGACAGAGTAGATCAATTGGTCCGTCTGTTGGATATATTGAAAGTTTAGCTATTAGTTTTATAACTTTTGGTTTATTTTTGTTTCCGTTTGTTTTTATCATTTAATTTTTAGGCATTTATTGCATAGTTGGGATTGCTAACCTTTCTTTGATAATGGAACAAATACAAAATGGATGCATATTACCTTGTGGGGGGGATCCCTTGCCAGCGCCACTCTCTCAAGTCACGGAGCCACTACCAATCGCCCACTCCCATGAGCCTCAGCTAAGTATCATGGCGGCTCTCGTCAAACCATCACATGTCAAAAAATTGATAAGAGGGTTAGGGTTAGGGTTAGGGTTAGGGTTAGGGTTAGGGTTAGGGTTAGGGTTAGGGTTAGGGTTAGGGTTAGGGTTAGGGTTAGGATTACGATGGGAGCCCCCCCTCCCATAGGAAGGAGGGGCAAAAGCACGGTCCATCCGTCCGGCACACCTCCCAGCCTCCTGCCCAGGGCTCTGGTAAGCCAAGCGGCGGCGTCGGCCATAGTGGACCGTGGTCCAACCTTGCTCCATTATTAGGATTTTGCCTTTGTTATTTATGTAATAAAATTATTTATGTTTTTATGTGCAATAAAGAAAATTTGATGAACAAAATTGGTTTTATTATAAACAAAATTGGTTTTATTAAAACAGTTTTTATGGCCAATATAATGAAAGTGTGCCCTGACAACGTTTCGGCCGCATGGGCCTTCTTCAGGTCTGGCACACAAACAAAAAATGAAAAATTGCTAAATTTATTGAATGTATTTACTGCTGAGTTGTTTACCCTTTGCTCTCCCTAAATGCACTGAGCGTCTGTCGCCCTGCACGTCTATTTATATCCTCTGTTCGGTTCGAATTTTTATTTTCAAATTTACGTTTTTGTTTTTGACTTTTTTTCTTTTTGGAAATAAAACTGTGTTTTTCGACTTTGTCTTTTTGGAAATGAAACTGGTTTTAGCCTTAATGAAAGTGTTCTATTTACAATTTATTGTTATGAAATAGGAATGTGAACATTGTGTTGACTTGTTTTTTCAAAAAAATTTTTTATTTTCCTATTTTTTATTATTATATATTTTTTTATTATATTCTTTTATTTTTGGTGTTGCTTCTCGTTTTTCTTACTACAGGTGAGTGGATTATTAAGGTAGGTATTTATACATGCATATAAAATGCCTATTAAAAATTTTTTCGTTGATTGCTTTTTGTGATTTTTTACCTTTTGTGATTTTTTAGCGGGCGTGGTCCGGGGACCAGAGGCGTGGACTACAGGTAAGTGGATTATGCAGGTAGGCATTTATATACATGTATAATTTGTTGATTTTTTTTCCTTTTTTTGTTTGTTGTTGATTTTTTTCTTTTTTTTTTTTTTTTGTTTTTCAGTGAGCCTGGACCGGGGACCAGAGGCGTGGCACCAATTTGAGGTGAGTATACAAAGTAAGTATCTAAGGTAAGTGGGTCCGAATCAATCTTAAATTTTATTAGTGGGTCCGAATTATTCTGATTAAATTTCAATTACATTTTATTAAGGTGAGTGAGGCCGAATTACTTTATACAAATTTTGGGATAAATTTATCCTAATTATGTAAATTGAGTCTGCCGTTTGGAATAACTGTTCCTAGTGGGATGTATACAGGGATTGGATTCGGGGTAGGGTTAGGGTTAGGGTTAGGGTTAGGGTTAGGGTTGGGGGTTAGGGTTGGGGTTGGGGTTAGGGTAGGATGAGGGTGTGAGCAGGCCTGGATTAAAACGTTCCCCACAATAGACTTCACCACAAATGAGATCATGAAGGCTTGACTCCCAGTGGATCATCATCCTGGCTGCGGTGTCAGCCGTCCATTGGAGCTGGTCCTGTTGGACCTGGAACTGCCCGTGTGGTAGCTGGGGAAGCTGTGTAACATCCTCACGTTCTTTGACCCATTCGTTGACCATGTTGAGGTTCTCTTTTTGCCAGTCTGGCAGGAGGTCCGAGTAGTGGATGTAAGGGATGACGATGATCGCATAAGGGAACCTGACATCGAGGGAATTGAGCATCCTCTGGATCGACTTAATGGTCGTCTCCTTAACCTTATTGGCCCTGTCATAAATGCCAAACGCCAAGATAATGACATCCATATAGTCGTCGTGTTTCACCAGAGCATTGTCCAGGTAAGTATGGCCGTGCCGAAACAAGCCCTCCGGTATACTAACCCTTTGCATTTCGTGGTCTATAGGGGCCGGCAATTGGCTCACATTGGAGTCACCCACAATGATCCACTTCGATGTGATTGGGTCGGTCACCCGACCTTGGGGGTTTCGCGCTTTCCGGTGTCCAGGTGGTATTGGTTCCACCGGGGGGGCCAAACTCTGGACCCCCACGGAAGGACCAGGCGACGCGACCCAAGCCTCCGTCTCGCAACCACCAGGCCGGGAATCCCCAGCAGGTGGGGTCAGGAGAACCCGGTCGGTTTTGGCCTTGACCTTGCCCGGGGGCTGGGGAGACTCCAGCGGCTGACTCGGAAACGGCGGTGGTAACACCACACCATTGTCCTCATCCTCCACTGTATCATCCAGCCCCGAGACCAAACTTGGTGTCGGTGTAGTCTGGGACAGGACCGGTGCCAACAGGGCCACGGGTACCGGCACCTGACTTGGTGCCGGCGACGACCGGGTCTGAATCGGCGTCAACAGAGTCACGGGCTCCGTCAATGGAGTCACGGGCCCCGGATCTGGACCTGGTGTTGGAGGAGAAGTCGGGCTCGGTGAAGCAGGGGATGGATCTACCGTGTTCGCCCTGACCTGCTCCGCAACATAGTCCAAAGTGGCCTGCGAGAGCCGCGGAAAATTCCGTCTGGCCCACCTCGTCGCCACCGCAAAGGCAGCTTCCCATTCTGGGGTAATGAGTGTCTGCAGGTCCTTCACAAGCTGGGCAAGACAGGTCAAGTAATGGTCGGTCAAAATTTGGCATGTTGTGTGGCCCCAATTTTGAGCATTGCCCATGATCAGGTCCAATGCATCCCCGGCAGGGAATGCTGGCCTGACCATGGTCGCCAAAACCTGCACCATCCTTGCAATCATTCGCGGTTGCGGGGCTCCACTCTCAGGGTCTACATTCCGCAGATGATGTGTCACTTTAATGATGTTGTGCAACTTTCGGACTAGGAGGCCAAAATGGGCATCGGCTTGTTGCCATCTATTGGCCGGAGCCTCACCTCGGGTGCCACGTGCACCAGGAGGCGGTCTACGACCTTGGCGAACCACCGTAGCATACGAGCGAACCCTGAGGCCGGAGTGGCCGGGGGGCACCGGAGGAGGCGCTGGCTGGTTAGGATTACGATGGGAGCCCCCCCTCCCATAGGAAGGAGGGGCAAAAGCACGGTCCATCCGTCCGGCACACCTCCCAGCCTCCTGCCCAGGGCTCTGGTAAGCCAAGCGGCGGCGTCGGCCATAGTGGACCGTGGTCCAACCTTGCTCCATTATTAGGATTTTGCCTTTGTTATTTATGTAATAAAATTATTTATGTTTTTATGTGCAATAAAGAAAATTTGATGAACAAAATTGGTTTTATTATAAACAAAATTGGTTTTATTAAAACAGTTTTTATGGCCAATATAATGAAAGTGTGCCCTGACAACGTTTCGGCCGCATGGGCCTTCTTCAGGTCTGGCACACAAACAAAAAATGAAAAATTGGGTTAGGGTTAGGGTTAGGGTTAGGGTTAGGGTTAGGGTTAGGGTTAGGGTTAGGGTTAGGGTTAGGGTTAGGGTTAGGGTTAGGGTTAGGGTTAGGGTTAGGGTTAGGGTTAGGGTTAGGGTTAGGGTTAGGGTTAGGGTTAGGGTTAGGGTTAGGGTTAGGTTCATGAGGTTATCTCGCTACACATTCCCCAAAGGATCCGCCGATCCAGTTGGTTAGATAGAAGGCAGCGGAGGGCACAGGCCGACGCATGTCTCCGTCAGTAAACCTCACCGTATCAAGGTCGCATTAATGTTGGAGTGGGTACGAAGGCCGGCGAAGTGAAAGTGCACCTCAACCAGAACCTCCCCCGAGTAGCTGAGGCGCTACCCAGGTCTTCGGCCTGCAAGATGGGAAAAACAGTGAAAAGCGACAGAAAAGTACAGACCTACAAGACTACCCTTGCCTTAAATACCAGACCACCCTTGTCTTAAATTGTGTCTAATTCAAAATTGTGGTTGAACTAATAAAAATGTTTTACATCTATTTTTTTAAAAAAATCAACTGTTTTGTTTAGAAAGGGTCCCATTAAGTCATCATTGTTGTGGGTAATTTGAACGTCAAAATTTTGTAGACACCTCATCAGTAGTGGACCTTGGGGTCACAGAGTGTTTCGGCCATTACCACAAGACACCCTCGCCCAAGGGAGGCCCCGCCGGGGTGGATCAAGCCCCGAAGTGTGTCTACCTCGTCAATTGAAATTTCAGTTATCTGTCCAGTCAACTGTCTAGCTTTAACGCCGACAGAGTAGATCAATTGGTCCGTCTGTTGGATATATTGAAAGTTTAGCTATTAGTTTTATAACTCTTGGTTTATTTTTGTTTCCGTTTGTTTTTATCATTTAATTTTTAGGCATTTATTGCATAGTTGGGATTGCTAACCTTTCTTTGATAATGGAACAAATACAAAATGGATGCATATTACCTTGTGGGGGGGATCCCTTGCCAGCGCCACTCTCTCAAGTCACGGAGCCACTACCAATCGCCCACTCCCATGAGCCTCAGCTAAGTATCATGGCGGCTCTCGTCAAACCATCACATGTCAAAAAATTGATAAGAGCCGAATAAAGTCCGATTGAAAACATTAGTATTGTTGAAATGTATTTGTCGGGCTCCTTTATCCATCATTTTAATCCATAACGATGATAAATTTCCCAATTTTAAATCGCATTACGCGGACCGTCACTGAAATAAGTAAGAGCGAACCAAAACTACCCATGAGCCCCTGCTAGCTAGCCTATTATTTTATCGTTTACCACGTTGTTAAAATTCCAACTCGCAGAGCGCCCAGCTCATTCCCCTTCAACCCCACGCCACCGTCCAAGCGCGCCGCCTGCTCACTTTAAACCGTGAATTAAATCTCGAACGTCAATTACAACGTATTTCCGGAATGAACTCTTGTTAGCCGTGCAGCCGTTAACATAGCATTAGCAAAAAGGAAGTACCCACAAGCCCAGTGCTGTGTCATGGCAATTCCGGCAAACACTAACACTCTCAAAGTTACCCAAATAAACCGCTAAGACTCGAGTAAACTTCGATTCAATGCCTTGGTACTTCCCAAATGTGTCGCCCGGCTTCATTTATTCGTGAATTTGATCCCTAACTTTCAAAGTTTTGCATATATGGAATGGAATCCTTTTACCCGTATTGTAGCTAATCGGAGCATTAGCCAACCGGAAGTACCCATAAGCCCCCGCGGCGCGTCATAGAGGCTCCCTGTAAACACTAACATTAATAAAATCGCCCCACAAAATGATGATAATCGAATAAAAATCGATTTGAATAGTTTAATCGTGCTAACCCGGTCAATTCTGTCCGTCAACTCCTCCCCAACAACAATAACACTGCAATAGCTAGAAAATAAAGAGAGAGAGAGAGAGAGCAAGAGCAAGAAGAAAAGAGAGCACAAGATGAAGAAAGAGAGCACACGAGAGAGAGCAAGAGGGCCAAAAAGGGTGAGAGGGAGAAGGAGAGCGCAAGAGGGAGAAAGAGAGCACATGAGGGAGAAAGAAAGCGCCAGAGAGAGAGAGAGAAAGAGAGAGAGAGAGAGAGCAAGAGGGCCAAAGAGAGGGAGAAAGAGAACGCAAGAGGGAGAACGAGAGTGCAAGAGTGTGAGAGAGCGAGAGAGAGAGAGAGAGAGAGAGAGAGAGGGTTACGGTTAGGGTTAGGATAAGGTTTAGGGTTAGTTAGAGAGAGTGAGCGAGAGAGAGAGAGAGAGAGAGGGTTAGGGTTAGGATAAAGGTTACGGTTAGGGTTAGAGAGAGAGAGACACACCGAAAAGAAAGAGAGAGAGCAAGAGGGCCAAAGAGAGCAAGAAGGAGAAAGAGAGCGCCAGAGGGAGAAAGAGTGTGTGTGAGAGAGAGAGAGAGAGAGAGAGAGAGCGCGCGAGTGAGAGAAAGAGAGAGAGAGAGAGAGCGCGGGAGAGCGAGCGAGGGAGAGAGACCACGGATAGGTAATGGGAAATGGGACTGCATCTCAACCAAAACCCCGAGTTTTCTGACCCGACACATGGTCTTATACCTCTCCCCCCCTAGGACAGAAAAGGGGAGGAGAGATGAGGGTGAGAGAGAACAAAATAGGAAAAGTATGCGACCCGATAATTTGGCTTAAGGTAATACTGGGATGTCCGATAGGCTCGGGCGGGTTAGGTTCATGAGGTTATCTCGCTACACATTCCCCAAAGGATCCGCCGATCCAGTTGGTTAGATAGAAGGCAGCGGAGGGCACAGGCCGACGCATGTCTCCGTCAGTAAACCTCACCGTATCAAGGTCGCATTAATGTTGGAGTGGGTACGAAGGCCGGCGAAGTGAAAGTGCACCTCAACCAGAACCTCCCCCGAGTAGCTGAGGCGCTACCCAGGTCTTCGGCCTGCAAGATGGGAAAAACAGTGAAAAGCGACAGAAAAGTACAGACCTACAAGACTACCCTTGCCTTAAATACCAGACCACCCTTGTCTTAAATTGTGTCTAATTCAAAATTGTGGTTGAACTAATAAAAATGTTTTACATCTATTTTTTTAAAAAAATCAACTGTTTTGTTTAGAAAGGGTCCCATTAAGTCATCATTGTTGTGGGTAATTTGAACGTCAAAATTTTGTAGACACCTCATCAGTAGTGGACCTTGGGGTCACAGAGTGTTTCGGCCATTACCACAAGACACCCTCGCCCAAGGGAGGCCCCGCCGGGGTGGATCAAGCCCCGAAGTGTGTCTACCTCGTCAATTGAAATTTCAGTTATCTGTCCAGTCAACTGTCTAGCTTTAACGCCGACAGAGTAGATCAATTGGTCCGTCTGTTGGATATATTGAAAGTTTAGCTATTAGTTTTATAACTCTTGGTTTATTTTTGTTTCCGTTTGTTTTTATCATTTAATTTTTAGGCATTTATTGCATAGTTGGGATTGCTAACCTTTCTTTGATAATGGAACAAATACAAAATGGATGCATATTACCTTGTGGGGGGGATCCCTTGCCAGCGCCACTCTCTCAAGTCACGGAGCCACTACCAATCGCCCACTCCCATGAGCCTCAGCTAAGTATCATGGCGGCTCTCGTCAAACCATCACATGTCAAAAAATTGATAAGAGCCGAATAAAGTCCGATTGAAAACATTAGTATTGTTGAAATGTATTTGTCGGGCTCCTTTATCCATCATTTTAATCCATAACGATGATAAATTTCCCAATTTTAAATCGCATTACGCGGACCGTCACTGAAATAAGTAAGAGCGAACCAAAACTACCCATGAGCCCCTGCTAGCTAGCCTATTATTTTATCGTTTACCACGTTGTTAAAATTCCAACTCGCAGAGCGCCCAGCTCATTCCCCTTCAACCCCACGCCACCGTCCAAGCGCGCCGCCTGCTCACTTTAAACCGTGAATTAAATCTCGAACGTCAATTACAACGTATTTCCGGAATGAACTCTTGTTAGCCGTGCAGCCGTTAACATAGCATTAGCAAAAAGGAAGTACCCACAAGCCCAGTGCTGTGTCATGGCAATTCCGGCAAACACTAACACTCTCAAAGTTACCCAAATAAACCGCTAAGACTCGAGTAAACTTCGATTCAATGCCTTGGTACTTCCCAAATGTGTCGCCCGGCTTCATTTATTCGTGAATTTGATCCCTAACTTTCAAAGTTTTGCATATATGGAATGGAATCCTTTTACCCGTATTGTAGCTAATCGGAGCATTAGCCAACCGGAAGTACCCATAAGCCCCCGCGGCGCGTCATAGAGGCTCCCTGTAAACACTAACATTAATAAAATCGCCCCACAAAATGATGATAATCGAATAAAAATCGATTTGAATAGTTTAATCGTGCTAACCCGGTCAATTCTGTCCGTCAACTCCTCCCCAACAACAATAACACTGCAATAGCTAGAAAATAAAGAGAGAGAGAGAGAGAGCAAGAGCAAGAAGAAAAGAGAGCACAAGATGAAGAAAGAGAGCACACGAGAGAGAGCAAGAGGGCCAAAAAGGGTGAGAGGGAGAAGGAGAGCGCAAGAGGGAGAAAGAGAGCACATGAGGGAGAAAGAAAGCGCCAGAGAGAGAGAGAGAAAGAGAGAGAGAGAGAGAGCAAGAGGGCCAAAGAGAGGGAGAAAGAGAACGCAAGAGGGAGAACGAGAGTGCAAGAGTGTGAGAGAGCGAGAGAGAGAGAGAGAGAGAGAGAGAGAGGGTTACGGTTAGGGTTAGGATAAGGTTTAGGGTTAGTTAGAGAGAGTGAGCGAGAGAGAGAGAGAGAGAGAGGGTTAGGGTTAGGATAAAGGTTACGGTTAGGGTTAGAGAGAGAGAGACACACCGAAAAGAAAGAGAGAGAGCAAGAGGGCCAAAGAGAGCAAGAAGGAGAAAGAGAGCGCCAGAGGGAGAAAGAGTGTGTGTGAGAGAGAGAGAGAGAGAGAGAGAGAGCGCGCGAGTGAGAGAAAGAGAGAGAGAGAGAGAGCGCGGGAGAGCGAGCGAGGGAGAGAGACCACGGATAGGTAATGGGAAATGGGACTGCATCTCAACCAAAACCCCGAGTTTTCTGACCCGACACATGGTCTTATACCTCTCCCCCCCTAGGACAGAAAAGGGGAGGAGAGATGAGGGTGAGAGAGAACAAAATAGGAAAAGTATGCGACCCGATAATTTGGCTTAAGGTAATACTGGGATGTCCGATAGGCTCGGGCGGGTTAGGTTCATGAGGTTATCTCGCTACACATTCCCCAAAGGATCCGCCGATCCAGTTGGTTAGATAGAAGGCAGCGGAGGGCACAGGCCGACGCATGTCTCCGTCAGTAAACCTCACCGTATCAAGGTCGCATTAATGTTGGAGTGGGTACGAAGGCCGGCGAAGTGAAAGTGCACCTCAACCAGAACCTCCCCCGAGTAGCTGAGGCGCTACCCAGGTCTTCGGCCTGCAAGATGGGAAAAACAGTGAAAAGCGACAGAAAAGTACAGACCTACAAGACTACCCTTGCCTTAAATACCAGACCACCCTTGTCTTAAATTGTGTCTAATTCAAAATTGTGGTTGAACTAATAAAAATGTTTTACATCTATTTTTTTAAAAAAATCAACTGTTTTGTTTAGAAAGGGTCCCATTAAGTCATCATTGTTGTGGGTAATTTGAACGTCAAAATTTTGTAGACACCTCATCAGTAGTGGACCTTGGGGTCACAGAGTGTTTCGGCCATTACCACAAGACACCCTCGCCCAAGGGAGGCCCCGCCGGGGTGGATCAAGCCCCGAAGTGTGTCTACCTCGTCAATTGAAATTTCAGTTATCTGTCCAGTCAACTGTCTAGCTTTAACGCCGACAGAGTAGATCAATTGGTCCGTCTGTTGGATATATTGAAAGTTTAGCTATTAGTTTTATAACTCTTGGTTTATTTTTGTTTCCGTTTGTTTTTATCATTTAATTTTTAGGCATTTATTGCATAGTTGGGATTGCTAACCTTTCTTTGATAATGGAACAAATACAAAATGGATGCATATTACCTTGTGGGGGGGATCCCTTGCCAGCGCCACTCTCTCAAGTCACGGAGCCACTACCAATCGCCCACTCCCATGAGCCTCAGCTAAGTATCATGGCGGCTCTCGTCAAACCATCACATGTCAAAAAATTGATAAGAGCCGAATAAAGTCCGATTGAAAACATTAGTATTGTTGAAATGTATTTGTCGGGCTCCTTTATCCATCATTTTAATCCATAACGATGATAAATTTCCCAATTTTAAATCGCATTACGCGGACCGTCACTGAAATAAGTAAGAGCGAACCAAAACTACCCATGAGCCCCTGCTAGCTAGCCTATTATTTTATCGTTTACCACGTTGTTAAAATTCCAACTCGCAGAGCGCCCAGCTCATTCCCCTTCAACCCCACGCCACCGTCCAAGCGCGCCGCCTGCTCACTTTAAACCGTGAATTAAATCTCGAACGTCAATTACAACGTATTTCCGGAATGAACTCTTGTTAGCCGTGCAGCCGTTAACATAGCATTAGCAAAAAGGAAGTACCCACAAGCCCAGTGCTGTGTCATGGCAATTCCGGCAAACACTAACACTCTCAAAGTTACCCAAATAAACCGCTAAGACTCGAGTAAACTTCGATTCAATGCCTTGGTACTTCCCAAATGTGTCGCCCGGCTTCATTTATTCGTGAATTTGATCCCTAACTTTCAAAGTTTTGCATATATGGAATGGAATCCTTTTACCCGTATTGTAGCTAATCGGAGCATTAGCCAACCGGAAGTACCCATAAGCCCCCGCGGCGCGTCATAGAGGCTCCCTGTAAACACTAACATTAATAAAATCGCCCCACAAAATGATGATAATCGAATAAAAATCGATTTGAATAGTTTAATCGTGCTAACCCGGTCAATTCTGTCCGTCAACTCCTCCCCAACAACAATAACACTGCAATAGCTAGAAAATAAAGAGAGAGAGAGAGAGAGCAAGAGCAAGAAGAAAAGAGAGCACAAGATGAAGAAAGAGAGCACACGAGAGAGAGCAAGAGGGCCAAAAAGGGTGAGAGGGAGAAGGAGAGCGCAAGAGGGAGAAAGAGAGCACATGAGGGAGAAAGAAAGCGCCAGAGAGAGAGAGAGAAAGAGAGAGAGAGAGAGAGCAAGAGGGCCAAAGAGAGGGAGAAAGAGAACGCAAGAGGGAGAACGAGAGTGCAAGAGTGTGAGAGAGCGAGAGAGAGAGAGAGAGAGAGAGAGAGAGGGTTACGGTTAGGGTTAGGATAAGGTTTAGGGTTAGTTAGAGAGAGTGAGCGAGAGAGAGAGAGAGAGAGAGGGTTAGGGTTAGGATAAAGGTTACGGTTAGGGTTAGAGAGAGAGAGACACACCGAAAAGAAAGAGAGAGAGCAAGAGGGCCAAAGAGAGCAAGAAGGAGAAAGAGAGCGCCAGAGGGAGAAAGAGTGTGTGTGAGAGAGAGAGAGAGAGAGAGAGAGAGCGCGCGAGTGAGAGAAAGAGAGAGAGAGAGAGAGCGCGGGAGAGCGAGCGAGGGAGAGAGACCACGGATAGGTAATGGGAAATGGGACTGCATCTCAACCAAAACCCCGAGTTTTCTGACCCGACACATGGTCTTATACCTCTCCCCCCCTAGGACAGAAAAGGGGAGGAGAGATGAGGGTGAGAGAGAACAAAATAGGAAAAGTATGCGACCCGATAATTTGGCTTAAGGTAATACTGGGATGTCCGATAGGCTCGGGCGGGTTAGGTTCATGAGGTTATCTCGCTACACATTCCCCAAAGGATCCGCCGATCCAGTTGGTTAGATAGAAGGCAGCGGAGGGCACAGGCCGACGCATGTCTCCGTCAGTAAACCTCACCGTATCAAGGTCGCATTAATGTTGGAGTGGGTACGAAGGCCGGCGAAGTGAAAGTGCACCTCAACCAGAACCTCCCCCGAGTAGCTGAGGCGCTACCCAGGTCTTCGGCCTGCAAGATGGGAAAAACAGTGAAAAGCGACAGAAAAGTACAGACCTACAAGACTACCCTTGCCTTAAATACCAGACCACCCTTGTCTTAAATTGTGTCTAATTCAAAATTGTGGTTGAACTAATAAAAATGTTTTACATCTATTTTTTTAAAAAAATCAACTGTTTTGTTTAGAAAGGGTCCCATTAAGTCATCATTGTTGTGGGTAATTTGAACGTCAAAATTTTGTAGACACCTCATCAGTAGTGGACCTTGGGGTCACAGAGTGTTTCGGCCATTACCACAAGACACCCTCGCCCAAGGGAGGCCCCGCCGGGGTGGATCAAGCCCCGAAGTGTGTCTACCTCGTCAATTGAAATTTCAGTTATCTGTCCAGTCAACTGTCTAGCTTTAACGCCGACAGAGTAGATCAATTGGTCCGTCTGTTGGATATATTGAAAGTTTAGCTATTAGTTTTATAACTCTTGGTTTATTTTTGTTTCCGTTTGTTTTTATCATTTAATTTTTAGGCATTTATTGCATAGTTGGGATTGCTAACCTTTCTTTGATAATGGAACAAATACAAAATGGATGCATATTACCTTGTGGGGGGGATCCCTTGCCAGCGCCACTCTCTCAAGTCACGGAGCCACTACCAATCGCCCACTCCCATGAGCCTCAGCTAAGTATCATGGCGGCTCTCGTCAAACCATCACATGTCAAAAAATTGATAAGAGCCGAATAAAGTCCGATTGAAAACATTAGTATTGTTGAAATGTATTTGTCGGGCTCCTTTATCCATCATTTTAATCCATAACGATGATAAATTTCCCAATTTTAAATCGCATTACGCGGACCGTCACTGAAATAAGTAAGAGCGAACCAAAACTACCCATGAGCCCCTGCTAGCTAGCCTATTATTTTATCGTTTACCACGTTGTTAAAATTCCAACTCGCAGAGCGCCCAGCTCATTCCCCTTCAACCCCACGCCACCGTCCAAGCGCGCCGCCTGCTCACTTTAAACCGTGAATTAAATCTCGAACGTCAATTACAACGTATTTCCGGAATGAACTCTTGTTAGCCGTGCAGCCGTTAACATAGCATTAGCAAAAAGGAAGTACCCACAAGCCCAGTGCTGTGTCATGGCAATTCCGGCAAACACTAACACTCTCAAAGTTACCCAAATAAACCGCTAAGACTCGAGTAAACTTCGATTCAATGCCTTGGTACTTCCCAAATGTGTCGCCCGGCTTCATTTATTCGTGAATTTGATCCCTAACTTTCAAAGTTTTGCATATATGGAATGGAATCCTTTTACCCGTATTGTAGCTAATCGGAGCATTAGCCAACCGGAAGTACCCATAAGCCCCCGCGGCGCGTCATAGAGGCTCCCTGTAAACACTAACATTAATAAAATCGCCCCACAAAATGATGATAATCGAATAAAAATCGATTTGAATAGTTTAATCGTGCTAACCCGGTCAATTCTGTCCGTCAACTCCTCCCCAACAACAATAACACTGCAATAGCTAGAAAATAAAGAGAGAGAGAGAGAGAGCAAGAGCAAGAAGAAAAGAGAGCACAAGATGAAGAAAGAGAGCACACGAGAGAGAGCAAGAGGGCCAAAAAGGGTGAGAGGGAGAAGGAGAGCGCAAGAGGGAGAAAGAGAGCACATGAGGGAGAAAGAAAGCGCCAGAGAGAGAGAGAGAAAGAGAGAGAGAGAGAGAGCAAGAGGGCCAAAGAGAGGGAGAAAGAGAACGCAAGAGGGAGAACGAGAGTGCAAGAGTGTGAGAGAGCGAGAGAGAGAGAGAGAGAGAGAGAGAGAGGGTTACGGTTAGGGTTAGGATAAGGTTTAGGGTTAGTTAGAGAGAGTGAGCGAGAGAGAGAGAGAGAGAGAGGGTTAGGGTTAGGATAAAGGTTACGGTTAGGGTTAGAGAGAGAGAGACACACCGAAAAGAAAGAGAGAGAGCAAGAGGGCCAAAGAGAGCAAGAAGGAGAAAGAGAGCGCCAGAGGGAGAAAGAGTGTGTGTGAGAGAGAGAGAGAGAGAGAGAGAGAGCGCGCGAGTGAGAGAAAGAGAGAGAGAGAGAGAGCGCGGGAGAGCGAGCGAGGGAGAGAGACCACGGATAGGTAATGGGAAATGGGACTGCATCTCAACCAAAACCCCGAGTTTTCTGACCCGACACATGGTCTTATACCTCTCCCCCCCTAGGACAGAAAAGGGGAGGAGAGATGAGGGTGAGAGAGAACAAAATAGGAAAAGTATGCGACCCGATAATTTGGCTTAAGGTAATACTGGGATGTCCGATAGGCTCGGGCGGGTTAGGTTCATGAGGTTATCTCGCTACACATTCCCCAAAGGATCCGCCGATCCAGTTGGTTAGATAGAAGGCAGCGGAGGGCACAGGCCGACGCATGTCTCCGTCAGTAAACCTCACCGTATCAAGGTCGCATTAATGTTGGAGTGGGTACGAAGGCCGGCGAAGTGAAAGTGCACCTCAACCAGAACCTCCCCCGAGTAGCTGAGGCGCTACCCAGGTCTTCGGCCTGCAAGATGGGAAAAACAGTGAAAAGCGACAGAAAAGTACAGACCTACAAGACTACCCTTGCCTTAAATACCAGACCACCCTTGTCTTAAATTGTGTCTAATTCAAAATTGTGGTTGAACTAATAAAAATGTTTTACATCTATTTTTTTAAAAAAATCAACTGTTTTGTTTAGAAAGGGTCCCATTAAGTCATCATTGTTGTGGGTAATTTGAACGTCAAAATTTTGTAGACACCTCATCAGTAGTGGACCTTGGGGTCACAGAGTGTTTCGGCCATTACCACAAGACACCCTCGCCCAAGGGAGGCCCCGCCGGGGTGGATCAAGCCCCGAAGTGTGTCTACCTCGTCAATTGAAATTTCAGTTATCTGTCCAGTCAACTGTCTAGCTTTAACGCCGACAGAGTAGATCAATTGGTCCGTCTGTTGGATATATTGAAAGTTTAGCTATTAGTTTTATAACTCTTGGTTTATTTTTGTTTCCGTTTGTTTTTATCATTTAATTTTTAGGCATTTATTGCATAGTTGGGATTGCTAACCTTTCTTTGATAATGGAACAAATACAAAATGGATGCATATTACCTTGTGGGGGGGATCCCTTGCCAGCGCCACTCTCTCAAGTCACGGAGCCACTACCAATCGCCCACTCCCATGAGCCTCAGCTAAGTATCATGGCGGCTCTCGTCAAACCATCACATGTCAAAAAATTGATAAGAGCCGAATAAAGTCCGATTGAAAACATTAGTATTGTTGAAATGTATTTGTCGGGCTCCTTTATCCATCATTTTAATCCATAACGATGATAAATTTCCCAATTTTAAATCGCATTACGCGGACCGTCACTGAAATAAGTAAGAGCGAACCAAAACTACCCATGAGCCCCTGCTAGCTAGCCTATTATTTTATCGTTTACCACGTTGTTAAAATTCCAACTCGCAGAGCGCCCAGCTCATTCCCCTTCAACCCCACGCCACCGTCCAAGCGCGCCGCCTGCTCACTTTAAACCGTGAATTAAATCTCGAACGTCAATTACAACGTATTTCCGGAATGAACTCTTGTTAGCCGTGCAGCCGTTAACATAGCATTAGCAAAAAGGAAGTACCCACAAGCCCAGTGCTGTGTCATGGCAATTCCGGCAAACACTAACACTCTCAAAGTTACCCAAATAAACCGCTAAGACTCGAGTAAACTTCGATTCAATGCCTTGGTACTTCCCAAATGTGTCGCCCGGCTTCATTTATTCGTGAATTTGATCCCTAACTTTCAAAGTTTTGCATATATGGAATGGAATCCTTTTACCCGTATTGTAGCTAATCGGAGCATTAGCCAACCGGAAGTACCCATAAGCCCCCGCGGCGCGTCATAGAGGCTCCCTGTAAACACTAACATTAATAAAATCGCCCCACAAAATGATGATAATCGAATAAAAATCGATTTGAATAGTTTAATCGTGCTAACCCGGTCAATTCTGTCCGTCAACTCCTCCCCAACAACAATAACACTGCAATAGCTAGAAAATAAAGAGAGAGAGAGAGAGAGCAAGAGCAAGAAGAAAAGAGAGCACAAGATGAAGAAAGAGAGCACACGAGAGAGAGCAAGAGGGCCAAAAAGGGTGAGAGGGAGAAGGAGAGCGCAAGAGGGAGAAAGAGAGCACATGAGGGAGAAAGAAAGCGCCAGAGAGAGAGAGAGAAAGAGAGAGAGAGAGAGAGCAAGAGGGCCAAAGAGAGGGAGAAAGAGAACGCAAGAGGGAGAACGAGAGTGCAAGAGTGTGAGAGAGCGAGAGAGAGAGAGAGAGAGAGAGAGAGAGGGTTACGGTTAGGGTTAGGATAAGGTTTAGGGTTAGTTAGAGAGAGTGAGCGAGAGAGAGAGAGAGAGAGAGGGTTAGGGTTAGGATAAAGGTTACGGTTAGGGTTAGAGAGAGAGAGACACACCGAAAAGAAAGAGAGAGAGCAAGAGGGCCAAAGAGAGCAAGAAGGAGAAAGAGAGCGCCAGAGGGAGAAAGAGTGTGTGTGAGAGAGAGAGAGAGAGAGAGAGAGAGCGCGCGAGTGAGAGAAAGAGAGAGAGAGAGAGAGCGCGGGAGAGCGAGCGAGGGAGAGAGACCACGGATAGGTAATGGGAAATGGGACTGCATCTCAACCAAAACCCCGAGTTTTCTGACCCGACACATGGTCTTATACCTCTCCCCCCCTAGGACAGAAAAGGGGAGGAGAGATGAGGGTGAGAGAGAACAAAATAGGAAAAGTATGCGACCCGATAATTTGGCTTAAGGTAATACTGGGATGTCCGATAGGCTCGGGCGGGTTAGGTTCATGAGGTTATCTCGCTACACATTCCCCAAAGGATCCGCCGATCCAGTTGGTTAGATAGAAGGCAGCGGAGGGCACAGGCCGACGCATGTCTCCGTCAGTAAACCTCACCGTATCAAGGTCGCATTAATGTTGGAGTGGGTACGAAGGCCGGCGAAGTGAAAGTGCACCTCAACCAGAACCTCCCCCGAGTAGCTGAGGCGCTACCCAGGTCTTCGGCCTGCAAGATGGGAAAAACAGTGAAAAGCGACAGAAAAGTACAGACCTACAAGACTACCCTTGCCTTAAATACCAGACCACCCTTGTCTTAAATTGTGTCTAATTCAAAATTGTGGTTGAACTAATAAAAATGTTTTACATCTATTTTTTTAAAAAAATCAACTGTTTTGTTTAGAAAGGGTCCCATTAAGTCATCATTGTTGTGGGTAATTTGAACGTCAAAATTTTGTAGACACCTCATCAGTAGTGGACCTTGGGGTCACAGAGTGTTTCGGCCATTACCACAAGACACCCTCGCCCAAGGGAGGCCCCGCCGGGGTGGATCAAGCCCCGAAGTGTGTCTACCTCGTCAATTGAAATTTCAGTTATCTGTCCAGTCAACTGTCTAGCTTTAACGCCGACAGAGTAGATCAATTGGTCCGTCTGTTGGATATATTGAAAGTTTAGCTATTAGTTTTATAACTCTTGGTTTATTTTTGTTTCCGTTTGTTTTTATCATTTAATTTTTAGGCATTTATTGCATAGTTGGGATTGCTAACCTTTCTTTGATAATGGAACAAATACAAAATGGATGCATATTACCTTGTGGGGGGGATCCCTTGCCAGCGCCACTCTCTCAAGTCACGGAGCCACTACCAATCGCCCACTCCCATGAGCCTCAGCTAAGTATCATGGCGGCTCTCGTCAAACCATCACATGTCAAAAAATTGATAAGAGCCGAATAAAGTCCGATTGAAAACATTAGTATTGTTGAAATGTATTTGTCGGGCTCCTTTATCCATCATTTTAATCCATAACGATGATAAATTTCCCAATTTTAAATCGCATTACGCGGACCGTCACTGAAATAAGTAAGAGCGAACCAAAACTACCCATGAGCCCCTGCTAGCTAGCCTATTATTTTATCGTTTACCACGTTGTTAAAATTCCAACTCGCAGAGCGCCCAGCTCATTCCCCTTCAACCCCACGCCACCGTCCAAGCGCGCCGCCTGCTCACTTTAAACCGTGAATTAAATCTCGAACGTCAATTACAACGTATTTCCGGAATGAACTCTTGTTAGCCGTGCAGCCGTTAACATAGCATTAGCAAAAAGGAAGTACCCACAAGCCCAGTGCTGTGTCATGGCAATTCCGGCAAACACTAACACTCTCAAAGTTACCCAAATAAACCGCTAAGACTCGAGTAAACTTCGATTCAATGCCTTGGTACTTCCCAAATGTGTCGCCCGGCTTCATTTATTCGTGAATTTGATCCCTAACTTTCAAAGTTTTGCATATATGGAATGGAATCCTTTTACCCGTATTGTAGCTAATCGGAGCATTAGCCAACCGGAAGTACCCATAAGCCCCCGCGGCGCGTCATAGAGGCTCCCTGTAAACACTAACATTAATAAAATCGCCCCACAAAATGATGATAATCGAATAAAAATCGATTTGAATAGTTTAATCGTGCTAACCCGGTCAATTCTGTCCGTCAACTCCTCCCCAACAACAATAACACTGCAATAGCTAGAAAATAAAGAGAGAGAGAGAGAGAGCAAGAGCAAGAAGAAAAGAGAGCACAAGATGAAGAAAGAGAGCACACGAGAGAGAGCAAGAGGGCCAAAAAGGGTGAGAGGGAGAAGGAGAGCGCAAGAGGGAGAAAGAGAGCACATGAGGGAGAAAGAAAGCGCCAGAGAGAGAGAGAGAAAGAGAGAGAGAGAGAGAGCAAGAGGGCCAAAGAGAGGGAGAAAGAGAACGCAAGAGGGAGAACGAGAGTGCAAGAGTGTGAGAGAGCGAGAGAGAGAGAGAGAGAGAGAGAGAGAGGGTTACGGTTAGGGTTAGGATAAGGTTTAGGGTTAGTTAGAGAGAGTGAGCGAGAGAGAGAGAGAGAGAGAGGGTTAGGGTTAGGATAAAGGTTACGGTTAGGGTTAGAGAGAGAGAGACACACCGAAAAGAAAGAGAGAGAGCAAGAGGGCCAAAGAGAGCAAGAAGGAGAAAGAGAGCGCCAGAGGGAGAAAGAGTGTGTGTGAGAGAGAGAGAGAGAGAGAGAGAGAGCGCGCGAGTGAGAGAAAGAGAGAGAGAGAGAGAGCGCGGGAGAGCGAGCGAGGGAGAGAGACCACGGATAGGTAATGGGAAATGGGACTGCATCTCAACCAAAACCCCGAGTTTTCTGACCCGACACATGGTCTTATACCTCTCCCCCCCTAGGACAGAAAAGGGGAGGAGAGATGAGGGTGAGAGAGAACAAAATAGGAAAAGTATGCGACCCGATAATTTGGCTTAAGGTAATACTGGGATGTCCGATAGGCTCGGGCGGGTTAGGTTCATGAGGTTATCTCGCTACACATTCCCCAAAGGATCCGCCGATCCAGTTGGTTAGATAGAAGGCAGCGGAGGGCACAGGCCGACGCATGTCTCCGTCAGTAAACCTCACCGTATCAAGGTCGCATTAATGTTGGAGTGGGTACGAAGGCCGGCGAAGTGAAAGTGCACCTCAACCAGAACCTCCCCCGAGTAGCTGAGGCGCTACCCAGGTCTTCGGCCTGCAAGATGGGAAAAACAGTGAAAAGCGACAGAAAAGTACAGACCTACAAGACTACCCTTGCCTTAAATACCAGACCACCCTTGTCTTAAATTGTGTCTAATTCAAAATTGTGGTTGAACTAATAAAAATGTTTTACATCTATTTTTTTAAAAAAATCAACTGTTTTGTTTAGAAAGGGTCCCATTAAGTCATCATTGTTGTGGGTAATTTGAACGTCAAAATTTTGTAGACACCTCATCAGTAGTGGACCTTGGGGTCACAGAGTGTTTCGGCCATTACCACAAGACACCCTCGCCCAAGGGAGGCCCCGCCGGGGTGGATCAAGCCCCGAAGTGTGTCTACCTCGTCAATTGAAATTTCAGTTATCTGTCCAGTCAACTGTCTAGCTTTAACGCCGACAGAGTAGATCAATTGGTCCGTCTGTTGGATATATTGAAAGTTTAGCTATTAGTTTTATAACTCTTGGTTTATTTTTGTTTCCGTTTGTTTTTATCATTTAATTTTTAGGCATTTATTGCATAGTTGGGATTGCTAACCTTTCTTTGATAATGGAACAAATACAAAATGGATGCATATTACCTTGTGGGGGGGATCCCTTGCCAGCGCCACTCTCTCAAGTCACGGAGCCACTACCAATCGCCCACTCCCATGAGCCTCAGCTAAGTATCATGGCGGCTCTCGTCAAACCATCACATGTCAAAAAATTGATAAGAGCCGAATAAAGTCCGATTGAAAACATTAGTATTGTTGAAATGTATTTGTCGGGCTCCTTTATCCATCATTTTAATCCATAACGATGATAAATTTCCCAATTTTAAATCGCATTACGCGGACCGTCACTGAAATAAGTAAGAGCGAACCAAAACTACCCATGAGCCCCTGCTAGCTAGCCTATTATTTTATCGTTTACCACGTTGTTAAAATTCCAACTCGCAGAGCGCCCAGCTCATTCCCCTTCAACCCCACGCCACCGTCCAAGCGCGCCGCCTGCTCACTTTAAACCGTGAATTAAATCTCGAACGTCAATTACAACGTATTTCCGGAATGAACTCTTGTTAGCCGTGCAGCCGTTAACATAGCATTAGCAAAAAGGAAGTACCCACAAGCCCAGTGCTGTGTCATGGCAATTCCGGCAAACACTAACACTCTCAAAGTTACCCAAATAAACCGCTAAGACTCGAGTAAACTTCGATTCAATGCCTTGGTACTTCCCAAATGTGTCGCCCGGCTTCATTTATTCGTGAATTTGATCCCTAACTTTCAAAGTTTTGCATATATGGAATGGAATCCTTTTACCCGTATTGTAGCTAATCGGAGCATTAGCCAACCGGAAGTACCCATAAGCCCCCGCGGCGCGTCATAGAGGCTCCCTGTAAACACTAACATTAATAAAATCGCCCCACAAAATGATGATAATCGAATAAAAATCGATTTGAATAGGGTTAGGGTTAGGGTTAGGGTTAGGGTTAGGGTTAGGGTTAGGGTTAGGGTTAGGGTTAGGGTTAGGGTTAGGGTTAGGGTTAGGGTTAGGGTTAGGGTTAGGGTTAGGGTTAGGGTTAGGGTTAGGGTTAGGATTGGATAGGGAGCCCCTCCCCAGAAGGAGAGGAGCAAAGGCACGGTCCTACCATCCCGGCCCGCGCCCCACGAACCAGCCCCAGAGCATCCTGCCCGCTGCGGCCGCGCCAGCCATGCTGGCCCAGGACCATTTGGGGTTCAATAAAGATTTTGGACACATGTTTGTGCTTATTGTGTTTGCTTTTTACTTTACTTATCCGGTCGCCTTTGTTATATAATTAATAATGAGTCTCGATTTGGCTTGGTTGATTGACAGCTCGCTTGCGTTCAATCTATTAAACGTACCTCGCACTTAATGATCGCCTCCCCGCATTTTGGGTGGAGCGAGAGCCATTGCTCTGTGCGGCATCCATCACTCTCCTGTTTGGGTAGAGCGTGGGTAAATTAATTTTTGCGTACCTCGCACTTAATTCATCAACTCCCCTATCTGGGTGGAGTGAGAGCCATTGCTCTGTGCGGCATCCATCACTCTCCTAATTGGGTAGAGGTGGGTAAATTATTATATGATCTGTGTGGCCATCGACAACGTTTCGGCTTATTTTAGCCTTCCTCAGGTCTGGCACACAGTAATTATTGCTGAATTTAGGTTAGTTTGAATGCATGGGGAGCTGCTTCCTCCTCCATGGCCGCATCGAGACTGAAAACATTTTGCACCAAATGGGCCTTTTATAGCGAACTGCGCTTTATTTTTGAAAAAGATTTTTCTAAACTTAATTTAGTGTGGTACATTTCTGATTTATTTACAGGCATCGATTGGGCGTAAAATGGCGATCACCGGCATAGGTAAGTATTTGTTTTGTTTACGGTAAGTATTTATTTTCAAATTTTTGACTTGCACATTTTTGTTTTATTTTATTTTCAAATTTTTGACTTGCACATTTTTGTTTTATTTACGGTAAGTATTTACATTCAAATTTTTGACTTGCATATTTTTGTTTTATTTACAGTAAGTATTTATTTTCAAATTTTTGACTTGCATATTGTTTATGTTCAACTTTTTGACTTATTAATTTTAATTTGCAGGTTGACGTTTTTGTCATGATGGGAAACGGGGTCAGGTTAGGGTTAGGGTTTGGATTAGGGTTAGGGTTAGGGTTAGGGTTAGGGGTTAGGGGTTAGGTTAGGAATGGGGTGGGATAAGACCAGTACAGGGGACAGCACACAAACGGAACAGGAGCCCAATGGAAACCGGAAACGCGGGGGGGGCACAGGAGGTGGCACAGGCGAGTTAGGATTGGATAGGGAGCCCCTCCCCAGAAGGAGAGGAGCAAAGGCACGGTCCTACCATCCCGGCCCGCGCCCCACGAACCAGCCCCAGAGCATCCTGCCCGCTGCGGCCGCGCCAGCCATGCTGGCCCAGGACCATTTGGGGTTCAATAAAGATTTTGGACACATGTTTGTGCTTATTGTGTTTGCTTTTTACTTTACTTATCCGGTCGCCTTTGTTATATAATTAATAATGAGTCTCGATTTGGCTTGGTTGATTGACAGCTCGCTTGCGTTCAATCTATTAAACGTACCTCGCACTTAATGATCGCCTCCCCGCATTTTGGGTGGAGCGAGAGCCATTGCTCTGTGCGGCATCCATCACTCTCCTGTTTGGGTAGAGCGTGGGTAAATTAATTTTTGCGTACCTCGCACTTAATTCATCAACTCCCCTATCTGGGTGGAGTGAGAGCCATTGCTCTGTGCGGCATCCATCACTCTCCTAATTGGGTAGAGGTGGGTAAATTATTATATGATCTGTGTGGCCATCGACAACGTTTCGGCTTATTTTAGCCTTCCTCAGGTCTGGCACACAGTAATTATTGCTGAATTTAGGTTAGTTTGAATGCATGGGGAGCTGCTTCCTCCTCCATGGCCGCATCGAGACTGAAAACATTTTGCACCAAATGGGCCTTTTATAGCGAACTGCGCTTTATTTTTGAAAAAGATTTTTCTAAACTTAATTTAGTGTGGTACATTTCTGATTTATTTACAGGCATCGATTGGGCGTAAAATGGCGATCACCGGCATAGGTAAGTATTTGTTTTGTTTACGGTAAGTATTTATTTTCAAATTTTTGACTTGCACATTTTTGTTTTATTTTATTTTCAAATTTTTGACTTGCACATTTTTGTTTTATTTACGGTAAGTATTTACATTCAAATTTTTGACTTGCATATTTTTGTTTTATTTACAGTAAGTATTTATTTTCAAATTTTTGACTTGCATATTGTTTATGTTCAACTTTTTGACTTATTAATTTTAATTTGCAGGTTGACGTTTTTGTCATGATGGGAAACGGGGTCAGGTTAGGGTTAGGGTTTGGATTAGGGTTAGGGTTAGGGTTAGGGTTAGGGGTTAGGGGTTAGGGGTTAAGGGTTAAGGGTTAGGGTTAGGGTTAGGGTTAGGGTTAGGGTTTAGGGGTTAGGGGTTAGGGGTTAAGGGTTAAGGGTTAGGGTTAGGGTTAGGGTTAGGGTTAGGTCTTTTGAGTTTGTCTCGTTACACCTTCCCCTTAGGGTCCGCCGACCCCGTCGGTTTAAATAGAAGGCAACGGATGGCACGGGCCAGCGCATGTCTCCGCAGTAAACCCCGCCGTACCAGGCCCCATAAAATCCGGATGGTGTACGAAGGACGGCGAAGTGAGAGTGCACCTCAGCCAGAACCTCCCCCGAGTAGCTGAGGCGCTACCCAGGTCTTCGGCCAGCAAGATGGGAAAAAAAGCTTGTGAAAAATGAGATAAAACAGTGGGAGAACCACCTCGGATTACATTATGTCCATTCCCTGTGCCTTAATCTTGATTTAATATTTTGTTCCTATATTCAATTAACCGTTATCCTCAGAAATTAAGGTTAGGGTTAGGGTCAGGGGTCAAGCTTCCCCTTAGGGTCCTTTTCCCTCATTATGCCTATACCCTTTGCCTTAATCTCGTTGTAATATTATGTCTCTATATTCAATTAACTGTTAACCTCAGAGAACCAGGTTAAGGTTAGGGTCAGGGCTAGGGGTCAAGGTTAAGGTTAGGGTTAAGTTTAGGGTCAGGGGTCAGGGCTAGGTTAGGGTAAGGGCTAGGGGTCAAGGTTAAGGTTAGGGTTAAGTTTAGGGTCAGGGGTCCGGGCTAGGTTAGGGTTAGGGTTAGTTGGTAGTCATTGTAGTTGGTAGGTTGGACGTCAAAATTTTGTAGACACCTCATCAGTAATGGACCTTGGGGTCACAGAGTGTTTCGGCCATTACCACCAGACACCCTCGCCCAAGGGAGGCCCCGCCGGGGTGGATCAAGCCCCGAAGTGTGTCTACCTCGTCAATTGAAATTTCAGTTATCTGTCCAGTCAACTGTCTAGCTTTAACGCCGACAGAGTAGATCAATTGGTCCGTCTGTTGGATATATTGAAAGTTTAGCTATTAGTTTTATAACTTTTGGTTTATTTTTGTTTCCGTTTGTCTTTATCATTTAATTTTTAGGCATTTATTGCATAGTTGGGATTGCTAACCTTTCTTTGATAATGGGTTAGGGTTAGGGTTAGGGTTAGGGTTAGGGTTAGGGTTAGGGTTAGGGTTAGGGTTAGGGTTAGGGTTAGGGTTAGGGTTAGGGTTAGGGTTAGGGTTAGGGTTAGGTTTCTGAGGTTATCTCGCTACACATTCCCCAAAGGATCCGCCGATCCAGTTGGTTAGATAGAAGGCAGCGGAGGGCACAGGCCGACGCATGTCTCCGTCAGTAAACCTCACCGTATCAAGGTCGCATTAATGTTGGAGTGGGTACGAAGGCCGGCGAAGTGAAAGTGCACCTCAACCAGAACCTCCCCCGAGTAGCTGAGGCGCTACCCAGGTCTTCGGCCTGCAAGATGGGAAAAACAGTGAAAAGCGACAGAAAAGTACAGACCTACAAGACTACCCTTGCCTTAAATACCAGACCACCCTTGTCTTAAATTGTGTCTAATTCAAAATTGTGGTTGAACTAATAAAAATGTTTTACATCTATTTTTTTAAAAAAATCAACTGTTTTGTTTAGAAAGGGTCCCATTAAGTCATCATTGCTGTGGGTAATTTGAACGTCAAAATTTTGTAGACACCTCATCAGTAGTGGACCTTGGGGTCACAGAGTGTTTCGGCCATTACCACAAGACACCCTCGCCCAAGGGAGGCCCCGCCGGGGTGGATCAAGCCCCGAAGTGTGTCTACCTCGTCAATTGAAATTTCAGTTATCTGTCCAGTCAACTGTCTAGCTTTAACGCCGACAGAGTAGATCAATTGGTCCGTCTGTTGGATATATTGAAAGTTTAGCTATTAGTTTTATAACTTTTGGTTTATTTTTGTTTCCGTTTGTCTTTATCATTTAATTTTTAGGCATTTATTGCATAGTTGGGATTGCTAACCTTTCTTTGATAATGGGTTAGGGTTAGGGTTAGGGTTAGGGTTAGGGTTAGGGTTAGGGTTAGGGTTAGGGTTAGGGTTAGGGTTAGGGTTAGGGTTAGGGTTAGGGTTAGGGTTAGGGTTAGGGTTAGGGTTAGGTTTCTGAGGTTATCTCGCTACACATTCCCCAAAGGATCCGCCGATCCAGTTGGTTAGATAGAAGGCAGCGGAGGGCACAGGCCGACGCATGTCTCCGTCAGTAAACCTCACCGTATCAAGGTCGCATTAATGTTGGAGTGGGTACGAAGGGTTAGGGTTAGGGTTAGGGTTAGGGTTAGGGTTAGGGTTAGGGTTAGGGTTAGGGTTAGGGTTAGGGTTAGGGTTAGGGTTAGGGTTAGGGTTAGGGTTAGGGTTAGGGTTAGGGTTAGGGTTAGGGTTAGGGTTAGGGTTAGGGTTAGGGTTAGGGTTAGGGTTAGGGTTAGGGTTAGGGTTAGGGTTAGGGTTAGGGTTAGGGTTAGGGTTAGGGTTAGGGTTAGGGTTAGGGTTAGGGTTAGGGTTAGGGTTAGGGTTAGGGTTAGGGTTAGGGTTAGGGTTAGGGTTAGGGTTAGGGTTAGGGTTAGGGTTAGGGTTAGGGTTAGGGTTAGGGTTAGGGTTAGGGTTAGGGTTAGGGTTAGGGTTAGGGTTAGGGTTAGGGTTAGGGTTAGGGTTAGGGTTAGGGTTAGGGTTAGGGTTAGGGTTAGGGTTAGGGTTAGGGTTAGGGTTAGGGTTAGGGTTAGGGTTAGGGTTAGGGTTAGGGTTAGGGTTAGGGTTAGGGTTAGGGTTAGGGTTAGGGTTAGGGTTAGGGTTAGGGTTAGGGTTAGGGTTAGGGTTAGGGTTAGGGTTAGGGTTAGGGTTAGGGTTAGGGTTAGGGTTAGGGTTAGGGTTAGGGTTAGGGTTAGGGTTAGGGTTAGGGTTAGGGTTAGGGTTAGGGTTAGGGTTAGGGTTAGGGTTAGGGTTAGGGTTAGGGTTAGGGTTAGGGTTAGGGTTAGGGTTAGGGTTAGGGTTAGGGTTAGGGTTAGGGTTAGGGTTAGGGTTAGGGTTAGGGTTAGGGTTAGGGTTAGGGTTAGGGTTAGGGTTAGGGTTAGGGTTAGGGTTAGGGTTAGGGTTAGGGTTAGGGTTAGGGTTAGGGTTAGGGTTAGGGTTAGGGTTAGGGTTAGGGTTAGGGTTAGGGTTAGGGTTAGGGTTAGGGTTAGGGTTAGGGTTAGGGTTAGGGTTAGGGTTAGGGTTAGGGTTAGGGTTAGGGTTAGGGTTAGGGTTAGGGTTAGGGTTAGGGTTAGGGTTAGGGTTAGGGTTAGGGTTAGGGTTAGGGTTAGGGTTAGGGTTAGGGTTAGGGTTAGGGTTAGGGTTAGGGTTAGGGTTAGGGTTAGGGTTAGGGTTAGGGTTAGGGTTAGGGTTAGGGTTAGGGTTAGGGTTAGGGTTAGGGTTAGGGTTAGGGTTAGGGTTAGGGTTAGGGTTAGGGTTAGGGTTAGGGTTAGGGTTAGGGTTAGGGTTAGGGTTAGGGTTAGGGTTAGGGTTAGGGTTAGGGTTAGGGTTAGGGTTAGGGTTAGGGTTAGGGTTAGGGTTAGGGTTAGGGTTAGGGTTAGGGTTAGGGTTAGGGTTAGGGTTAGGGTTAGGGTTAGGGTTAGGGTTAGGGTTAGGGTTAGGGTTAGGGTTAGGGTTAGGGTTAGGGTTAGGGTTAGGGTTAGGGTTAGGGTTAGGGTTAGGGTTAGGGTTAGGGTTAGGGTTAGGGTTAGGGTTAGGGTTAGGGTTAGGGTTAGGGTTAGGGTTAGGGTTAGGGTTAGGGTTAGGGTTAGGGTTAGGGTTAGGGTTAGGGTTAGGGTTAGGGTTAGGGTTAGGGTTAGGGTTAGGGTTAGGGTTAGGGTTAGGGTTAGGGTTAGGGTTAGGGTTAGGGTTAGGGTTAGGGTTAGGGTTAGGGTTAGGGTTAGGGTTAGGGTTAGGGTTAGGGTTAGGGTTAGGGTTAGGGTTAGGGTTAGGGTTAGGGTTAGGGTTAGGGTTAGGGTTAGGGTTAGGGTTAGGGTTAGGGTTAGGGTTAGGGTTAGGGTTAGGGTTAGGGTTAGGGTTAGGGTTAGGGTTAGGGTTAGGGTTAGGGTTAGGGTTAGGGTTAGGGTTAGGGTTAGGGTTAGGGTTAGGGTTAGGGTTAGGGTTAGGGTTAGGGTTAGGGTTAGGGTTAGGGTTAGGGTTAGGGTTAGGGTTAGGGTTAGGGTTAGGGTTAGGGTTAGGGTTAGGGTTAGGGTTAGGGTTAGGGTTAGGGTTAGGGTTAGGGTTAGGGTTAGGGTTAGGGTTAGGGTTAGGGTTAGGGTTAGGGTTAGGGTTAGGGTTAGGGTTAGGGTTAGGGTTAGGGTTAGGGTTAGGGTTAGGGTTAGGGTTAGGGTTAGGGTTAGGGTTAGGGTTAGGGTTAGGGTTAGGGTTAGGGTTAGGGTTAGGGTTAGGGTTAGGGTT